>NC_092819.1:28137500-28437500 GCF_023375885.2 Dermacentor andersoni
TGCAGTTCGCGTTTGATCTTTTGTATGTGTCGTCGGGTGTTCAGTTATGTAGATATGCGTAGGCATGTCAGCAGTTCTCGTTTGCATCGTTTGCAAAAATCTCCGCTTATGTGCGTGTTTCCAGACTATTTTGTTCGTTTTTACTGGTTTACGCAACTGTGTGTGTCACTTTGCGTCATTTTATTCTCTTGTATGCCTGCTATAACCTGTGCGCGCAACTTCACAAATGTGCGTGATATTTGACTGTCTCCGATGTTTTTAGTGTTGTTGTTGTTGTTGTTGTTGTTGTTGTTGTTGTTGTTGTTTGATTATGTAAATCTTGCTTGCCCCCTGCAAAAACGATTATCTGGTCTTTGTCTTCTTTAATTTTATATCAATAAAAATTTATTGACCTCAGCTTACCTTTTTTTTTCCTTTAACAGCTTTCTAACACAGGCGGTCGTACGTATGCACGACTACGCAAGAATAAAATTGATGCAGCCTGCTGGCCCACCATCTTTCTTCATTTTTTCCAGCTCTGCGATGCAAACCCGCAATGCCAAACCCCACACGGTGCAAACGCGCAGCGCCAGGCGATACAGCCACTCACCCTGACACCTTCGGGGATCATTTCTGGGATGGTGTTGGGCAGGAGAAGGACAAGGAGGTTTTTGTCTTCGAAGCTCGACTCCCTCAGCATGTAAAAAGCCTTCACTGCTATGTCAGCATTGTCGTAGGTGATGATCAGGGAACCGTACTCATAATAAATGGGGCCTATTTGCTTGAATTTATAAGCTGTAGGGGGACAAAGAAAGCGACGGAATGGCGGTTAGAAAGACAGGGAACTGTGCGGTATGTGTAAACGCTTCAGCTGCTTCAGAACTGTCACTTGGAACGTCAGCAATTGCACACGCAGTTAATTTCGATAATATTATAAAGGTTTCAGTTATAAATGGCAGCAATAACGTCAATGCAGCAATGAAACTATACACGTATGATTTTTTTTCCGTCATAACAAACACGCGCTAGGAAAAAAAATAAAGCATCACTGATCGGCAAATTGTCAGATACTGTTAACTACAAGAGCGCTACAAAAAAAAAAAAACAGGAAAATTAAACGCTTTCCAAGCCTGCACAAGGTGACAAAGGCACGATCTCCTTGCGTTTGTATTTTTGTTATCTGCTTGCGCACTGCAGTAAAACTGCTTTGTGCAAATGAGTGCAGCCCTGCATCGTGCAGGAGCTTCAGTAAAGATCTGTAGTCAGAGTCTTCTAGAACCCGTGACTATTAAGATATAAAATTCGCGCACGCAGACGCGCGCGATACTCACGTTTTCCTAAAAGGTCTACTAAAATTTTTTCGTACTGCCTCTGGGATAAATTTGGAGGAAGGTTTCCAACGAAAAGGGCAACACTAGAACTGTAGCAGTCCTCTTTTTGCTGGAGGTAGAACCTGGTCAGGTCTTTCTGTCGTATCGACTCCTGAAATAGAACGAACGGGCAAAGCAAGCACGCAGAGGTCATCGCGCGGCACTGATCATACTTGTGATTACAAGCTCTGATTTGCAGTTAAAACCTTCCTTGAGTATATTACGAAAGCTCATCAAATCCGTAGCAAAAGCCGGCAAATTTCCATGCAAATTAGTTTCTCCTAAAGCTGGGACTTACTCTGGCAATGTTTTTAAGCAACACCCAAGGACCTTCTTGATTGTCCATCACTCTTTCATGAACAGCTGCGGAAGAGAAAGGAAAGTTGACATTGCAGCAGCGGGTTCCAGGTGGACTCGACGTTTAACGTGCGCTCGATGCGACGAGCGATACGTACATCCTTTGTCTAGCGTGACTTCGGATAGCCTAAACTTGTTGATGTCCGAAGAGTCCAGTCCGAATTTTTCGAGAGCCTGGATCATAATTTCTTCTACGCTCGTGTCACTTGTCACTGAAATCACGCGGTAAATGTCCGCAGACCTAAAAGAAGCAAACAGAAGAAGAAAAAAAGAGAAAACGGAACATGCAGTTAGGTTTTCCAACACTTCTGCAAACATAAGTCTGTTGACTGACAATCTGCCACGTGCTGTTCTGAACTACATGCAGAATCAGCTAACCACTCCTAGTTTGCCAGTAATGTTATCAGAAACAAGGCAACGCTTCAGTCCACGATTTCGCAACGTTCACGGCGCATGCGCATCAGTCCTGCCGGCGCGGTTAATAGCAACACTCATTTCTCCCTGTTTTCCCGCTGTCCTTGGGTTCAAGGCGACATTGCGAGCAATGTGGAGGAGAATGACATTGCGGATTTGACGAGTAAATTTTAGGGCGAAGCTAAAGAGGTGGAGGGGGGGAGGGGAGGGGTGGCTCGTCTCGAAATTGGCCTATTCATGGCCGCGAATGATTTTCGCAGTTTCACTACCAACCAGTGAAAAAAAAAAATGGCGCGAAAGCTCACCTGAGCTTTCCGGGGAAGACCTTGACGTATCCCTGGTCCGGGTTGGGAGGTCGATACCTGAGGAAAATGGCAGGCCGCTTCCCTTCCCTCCGAGTCAGGCTTTGCACCGGCATGAAGTCGCCCAGTTCTTTCTCGTTTTGGTCTGAAACACAGCGGCCGTTCACGTGGGGTGCGCGACACAGCGCGGGAAGTGTCATTTAAGAAACAAAAACAACCTAAGATGAAGTTTCCAGCTTCTTTGATATGTACGAGGAGAAACCGTAAGTACAAAAGTTATTGCAATTAATCCAACCGAGTTGTTTCAGCCTAGCCGACCAAGCTTTTCATCAATTTCTCTAATGTGCCCTCTGAGCGATTTTTTTTTTTTAGAATCTATTCTATTAGTTGAAGCACCGACGATAGGCCTTATTATACTTTTTTGCCATACCCCTTCTCTCCTCTTCATTATTTACCATATGCCTCTCGCGTAGTCATCACGTACTGTGTTGTCGTTATGAGCGCCATGATTAAGCAACCAAAATCAAGAATGAACAGAACTAAGCGTATCGTTACGCCCGCACTGTCTAAATATAATATGTAGCTTTAGAAGCTTGCAGTGTTAAACATCTGTGCTGATGCGAACTTTTCCTGAAAGTCAAAGAATGTATGAGCCACTCAAAGTGAAACAGTAAAATTAACATTTCATCCTAATTCGCCGAACTAGATGAAGGTAAGATATAAAAATGATATGCGGCAACTTAACTAGGACGTTCTTTTTTTCCCTCTCAAAACACCAATATCACGATTTCGTAAGACCAATTTAAGGCAGCCATGGCGTTAGGAAATCAGCAATGTTATTTTGACTCTCGCATTAAGTGAGGCAGAAGGTGCTACGTACCATACACATCGGTTATGTAGTAGTGCTTTGGATCTCCAGATATATGGAATGCTCGCAATGCAGCACCCTGGAAGGATGGACGCAAGTATTAAGATCAGGACGCTCTGACAAGCGCATCAACACGAAAAAGTGAAGGCGCATTAAATGTTTCAGACAAAAAAGTATGGCTGCTTGTTGTTGGCAACTGCACCAATAAGTAAGACAGAACTCAGTCAGCGCGCGCGCGCGCGCGAGCATGGTATATTAAGAGGAAGCTTTAGCTTGGGTGCTCCTATCTAAATACATGTAAAAGAAGAATTAGTTTTTCTCGGCAACCGCTGCACTAAATTTGACGAGGTGGTGTTGCATTTAAAAGAAAAGCTTAAAATCTAGTGACTGTTGGTTTCCAATTTTTTATTTAGGTCGCCAATTCTTTATTAAATAGTGACAAAAATCAAAAATTTCCAGAAAACAAAACTATCAAGTTTACAACTCGGTTACTCAGGAAGGAAAAATTATATCATAATTCTGTGAATTGCATGTGATAGTACATCTAAAGCGGCCAAAATTTATATGTTACACATTAATCTAAAAAATTAGTAATATAGAAATACAGCTTTCGCAGAACCCTTGTACACAACGTAACAAATTAACGTAAGACATAAATTGGCATATCGAATTTGTCTGCTTTGAATGATCTAATGGATGCAGTTTACAGAACCGCGATATCTGTTTTTGATACAGAGCTATTAATTTATAAACTTCGTGCTTCTATGTTTTTCAGGCTTCCGAATTTTTGAAAATCCTCTTCATAAAATTCAGGCCCTAAATCGAAATTCCGCTTCCAACAGTCATTAGAATTTAACTTTCTCTCTCAAATTCAACTAATTTCATTAAAATTGGTCTATGGGTTATCTCAGAAAAGCGTTTTTGCGTTTTACATGCATTTGAATAGGCCGCGTCGGAGTTGGGCCCGAGCTAAAGCGCCCTCTTAAGCAAAACGTGCAAACTGAGTTCTAATACCTTTAACCTCAGGAGGTCAGATGTTCCGGCCACCAAGGGGGGCGCGCATTTGATGTAATAAGCCGCTTCGTCAGTGGGGGGTTAAAGAGAGCTGGTTTCATTAAATTTCGTTAAATCGTTTTGTTTCGTTAAATCTGGTTTCATTACGGGCGCACGGCGCAGGCGTGGTAGCATGAGTGCGCCTGCGCAACACAGACAACCCGAACGAGTCCGCGCATGCGCATGCCGCACTGGAGCGGCACCCGTGCGTCCTACCGTATAGGTTAGTCGAATTCCAGATGCGCCAAAACTCCACTGAATGCGCTGGCGGGCTTATGCCGCCGGTCGCGGCGAGATCCATGTCAGCCATGGGCTCGCCTTCCTCCGCTAACGAATAAGCGGCGACCGCTAGTGCAGTAGCGTACTCACGATGATTTGTTCCCTAGTTGCATTGCGTGATACAGTGATTGTCCTGAACATCCTTCTCTTCATTGAGGCGTTACCGTCGTATACTTTGATTATTTCTGGAAAGAAACAGACGGAACGCAGACGCAGATGACGCAAAAGTGCTTGGTTGCCGACTCGCAAGAGACTCGAACGGTTATCGGCTCACGATAACAACAGCCAGCCGCCATCACAAGAAACGGAAAAATTTTGGAAACTGAAAGCACTGACGTACCTTCATCTTTATCTTTTTCTTTTGGTGACGGATAATCATCAAATTCTTTGCTTTTGAGGTCCCCTGTCGATGAGAATTCCTCCGATATGCTTCTTGCTGAAATTGAACACGAACAAGAAAAGTAGCAGATTAGCTACAGTTTAGGTACTGCATACTCACAAATCGAAAACGTGCATCGGCGACATGCTAACTTTCTTTGTTTTTTCGTCACGCGTGGGAGCTCTTGCTCCATGAATTGGTGCCTGAGCCTAGGAACATTTGAGGTCGCGTAGAATAGAAAACATCACGTGCTAAGGACTGGGAGTATACTGTCACAAAACAACAATGTGAAAGGACGGAGAGTGACGGAATAAATGGTAAAAAGGAGCTTTTCTTTTGCTTTTGTAACTAAGCTAGTGTATCCGAATTGGCGCAGTCTGACGGGGAGAGCAGGTTTCGCCTGCGATATCACGAGCTACTACGCAAGAGGCTTACGACGAGAGGCACACGGACAGAACAAGCGCTGACAAAAGAAAAAAAAAAAGCGAGAACAGGATTGGCGCACCTTGCCGTCAGTTTGCTGTTTGCTCATATTGTTCTTATTACCGAATATGCACCAGGAAATGCAACGCAAAAAAAAAAAAAAATTAGTTGTCGCTGTTTTCTTTCTTCTAACGTCGTCGCTCTACAGACAAGGTGAAAATCAAGTGTCGTAGAAAGTAGTGATTCCTTATAACTACAGTTTTTCTTGTTCACGTATAGCATTGCAAAATGACTGTCATTAAAAGCAAAGGATGGCGAAATGAAAAGCACCCTCACAGAAAGGAACTTCGACGAGCGTAATCGGTGGACATCAATGGTGTCAATCACATCGCTCACGTGATTGGGCAAACGAACTGTAGTTCATTTAATATTACCTTTCTCTTTCGATTACGCTATATACAGCCTCGACGGGCGAATGTGCAGCAGGCTTCGAGGACTACTGACGTCGCTCGCTGTTCGAGTTTACAACAACTGCCAGATAGCGTCCTGGAATATAAGTTCAACCGATCAAAACAGACTTGTGGAACGTTCTACTGGTCGCTTTCATGCGCTTTAGAGCCCTCTCACGGCGCGCTGAACATCATACTGGTCGAAATCCAGCGCTCGAAACACATTTGACTGGTTCATTAAGAGCTCCGAGATCCAGCTCAGAGCTCTCGGGGGCGCTTTTGACATCGATCTGGTAGAGCAACCGAGGTCCGATAGAATTCCGATCACGTGGCTCCTTCGATTGCTATGGGAGCAGCTGAATGCTCGGCTCGGTAAAATTTTCTCTGGCTCCAATCTCGAGAGGGCTCCGCGTCGCTACAAACCGAGTTTGAGCGCCAGCAGGAAGCGGTCGAACGCGTATATACCACTAAGTGTTATGCTCTTAAGTCCCTGTTTAATGAACACAGGAACGTGCTTGCCTATGCTGGGGTAAGTGGCCCGCGCTAGTGTCTCTCTCCTGCGCATCTCCACTCCGATGATGGTTTCCAGGGGAACGTCCGTGCGCGGAATGCTGACGGCCGCCGGAGGAAGCATGATGCTCTCCAGGACGCCGAAGTTGCACTCCTGGGACAGGGTCCGGTAGCACGTGGCGTGCGCCTGCGCAGTGGCAACACAGCCGCATCAGCCTCTCTTCAACACGTGACTGGCACATGAGTGAAAGGTCGCGTTACTAGAAGCATGACGCTCGGAAATGGTTACATAAAATGCTGTGCGAGCGACAGACAATGAGTAACAGGTTGTTAATGAGATGACGAAATACTTTGTCAATAAGAGAGACTCTCAAGAAGGAAAGGTAAGGAAGTTAACGGAGAACGTGCCCGGTTACGCTACCAGGGTACTTATGGAAGGGAAAGGAGGGCAAGATAAATTAGAGGAATGAAAGATAAGAAACAATTGTTAAAGAGGCAGCCATTGTGAGCAGATTCGCAAAGAAGTGTTCGCTGACAATCACAAGCGTTTGTACCGTGTAATCGCCATCAAAAAGAGCAATATGTGTTTAATGGCATTGCGCATGCAAGAATGCTTAGGCCAAGGTACCAGGATTTACTTGTCAGTGAACTGCCTTCAGTGGTCCTGGAGCTGGTGAGCTGTTAGTACTACTTTAGGAACAGCGTATATCAAACACTGCGACATCGAGAGGAGTGAACCGCACGTTCAGCGAGTTTGATCGATATGGCGATGACAGTGTCTGCGTCGCCAGGAAGTGACGTCGAGGGAGGGGAAAGCGATGCGTTCCCGTCATGTAATTTTTCGAAGACTTCAAAAAAGTTCTAAGAAACAAAATTTTTCATTCTCGAAAGTGCATGCAGGAACACTGGCAAGCGTTGCTAAATGAAACTACGACTCAAACGTGGCGGAGGTGCCGCGATCACAAGAATTTTCGCTCATGGTCCCTTGGCCTAACATTTTGTAACCTTCAGTTGTGCAGACGTCGCAGCTCAAAGAGCATATGATGAGCCAGAAGCTGCTTGTTGCGAATTCTAGGGAACCCTGCGCTTGCTTCACAACGCCGGAGAGGTTTCCGTTATTTATTTATTTTCGAGGAAGGAACGGCAGAATCTATGTTCTTTCTTGCTAGCAGCACAAAAAGAAAAAAAGACTCTGTTTCCAATGCTGAATAGCCCAAACAATCGGCGGTACGCGTATCTCCCGTTCAAGATCTAACAATTTAACCTCTCAGCAGCGCTTGACTGCCGAGAGACTTGAGAGCTTCCAACTGTTCTGCGCGCACCGGAACCCGTGTAGCGATGCTTCTTGCAACTCAGGCCTGTTTGTTTTCCGAGTTTCTATTATCTGGACCGATGTATTCGTTCGCTTTCGTCGATTTATTTTTCTTCCCCCTTCGCCAAGTTGCGCCGCTAAATGAGGAGCACCAGGATGCATAGGCGGGATAGAGCTACGGTGCTTTGAGTAGACGGCACTGGCAAGAGGCACTCTACGGGCTCTGGACAGGCACTGAAGCGATTGCAGTGAGCTCGGCTTCAAGTGCAAGACATACATCAGGAAGCATTGCTATTAAATATTGCGCGTGGAGTTTTCACGTTTCAGCGCGTTCGGCAACGCAGAGCTCGCACCAGCGGTATATATGCTCAAGGCCAGGTACTGTCGCACGCTTCTCTTCTATAGGGGGTGTTCAGGTAAAGCGACAGACCCTCGTAGTGTTGTCCAATTCACACAGTCCGCGGTGCCACCCGAAAGTAGTCGGAGATGAGCGAATCGGGACGGCGCGTAGTTTCTCACCGCGCGCGCCGTACAACATCATGGCGACCGCGATGACGTCAGTTTGCACTCCTCTTTCAGTTCCTGTTTTTTCGTGATCTGCGATACGATAGTAAGGCTACGACAACATTTTCTCTTTCCTAATTCATTCTTGCTCTTTCGAGCTCCATCTTTTTGTAGGTTACGTACTCTGCATTTGCATCACGCCAGTCAATCGGCTGATAGTTCACCTCTTATCAGCGCATACTCGTTGCCTTTTTCTCGAGGCACTATTACGGATTCGCGCTTCATATGCGACGTATACTCCGTCCTGCCTGTCGCGTGCGGAAGTCACGACGCCTCCGCTCCATGGAAACGCAGCTACGCGTTCAGCTCAGCCGCCCGAGGAACGCCACGGGTCACGCGTGTTTGTTTTCGCTATGTCGACGCCCACAAAGCGGAGTGGATCCCGAGGCATAAAGCTTGTTCTTTCTCTCGCATCGCCGCTGCTCAAAGCAGCAAATAAACAAGGCGCCCCTGTTTCTTCTAGCGAGGTTATTAGTGCCCGTCCGGCGTTTCAGCGAAACGAGAAGCCGAAGATAGCCCAGGACGCCTTGCTACATTCGGTCTTCCCAGACTTTTCATTTGGCACAGCTCTCCCATCGACACTTTACATCCTGCTGCCCGGAAAGAGACCACTCCGTCCAACAACAGTTTCGTGGATTTAGACACCGTATGTAGAGCTTACAGAGCCACGAGAAAATTTAACGAACGGGTATCGGTAGAACATGATACTACAGGGGCACGTTTGTTTTCTTATCCCCGCCATTCAGTCGAAGAGAAGGAGAGACGCATGACACTTTGGTCGAAACGCAACAATTTCTGACGCACGAACTGCGTCGACTGGTGAACAATATCGGTTCTGCCTCGTCACGGTGTCACTGTCGAAGGAAGAACTTCCTGAGCTGAGCCGAATATTTTGCGAAGCGTTGTCGATTTTCCGTGCCGATTAGTGAGCGCAACAGCTATGCATGACCATTCAGCTGATGTGAGCAGCAAACAGTCGCCTAACCGAATCCTCACGTAGATCATAAGATAATGACAACAGTACAGAAATCGAACGTAGGACGTTTTCTTCTCTCCCCCCCCCCCCCCCACACACACACACACACTCTTATGTTTTGCGTGGTCTTACTGCGAATACGTACATGGCCTCCCGCTAATTCCAAGCAGTCAAAAACAATTAATTAATTAAATTCAGGGGCATTACATGCGAAACTCATGATCTGTTTATAATGTACGTCGTAGTGGAAGACTCCAGATTAATTCTGACCACCTGGGTTTCTTTCATGTGCACCTAAGTCTACGTACACGCGTATTTTTGAATTTCGCTCACATAAAAATGCGGTCACAGTAAACGGGATCCAACCCGCAATGTCGAGTGGGCGAGAGCATCAGGATGATAAAGAGGACAACTTAGAAAGGAATAGTTTTGTTGTTGTAGTAGCTGTTGTTGTTAATCAAGCAAAACAATTTAGACTAATTTCCAGTATTGACCATATTTCTGTGCACTCTGAACCGAACTGCACATCTTGGATGAGTACAGCTTCCTACAATACGACATGCAGGAAGAGCTCAATAAACAATGCACTAACATTCGAGAGCCAACGCTAAGCTTACTTCATTGTCCAACTTCGTAAGTTATTATTAAAGTCATTTTTCAACGAGAGAACTGCTCATCAGACATCAAAAGGTCTATGGTCAAATCAAAAATACAAGGGGCATCCTTAGCCGCGTACACTGCTGACGTCCCTGACTGTACAGCACAATCAGCGGTGCCTGCAGAGGTATATAACGCCAGCCGGGATCTGGACACTTCAACAACACGTACTGGCAAAATGGGAAGTCGGAGGCGCTGTGCACACGCACTTACCGTAACGCCACACCACTCGCAGCGCATACCGGCCAGACACTCGGCCGACCAGCAGGTCTTCTTACACAGCTGGCACTTGGAATTGGCGGGTAAGTTGCCTTCTCGCCAGTGGTGGAACTGCATCACCGACGGCTGCGAAGATGGGGTGGCGGTTGACGATGCCGTCACTAATAAGTGGTTCGCGCGAACACAATAGCATGCACACACACACTTGGGGATTTTCAAACTTGTAAAACTAAGTTCTATGCCTCGTTTTGGGTACATAGAATGCCCATCAAACACCAGAGGCACATAGAATACTCATCAAAGAGCAACGAACTATTACATCTTCACATTGGCGGCATCAAAGCTGAATTAGCACGGTGCTCTACCGTCTAAACGTACTGACGTACGACAGCCAGTGTGGGAGACGTGATACGCCTTTGTAGGATGCACCGCGTGAAAAAGCTGAAAGACAGGCGAAATGGCACCGATTCACAGCTCTAATGCAGTGAGCACGAGGGCAGGTAACGCTTGCCCTGATCTACCTGTGTCGGTAGTCTCTCGTGCGCACAGAAGTAGTGAACCATATGAAATGTTACGACTGCAGCAAAACGCACTGTACCTGGTAGCTTTCTTGAGTTAATTTAGTACATTATGATAATCCCTTTAACAGCGACTGTGCAAGACAGAACTTCGTGCCGCAGTACGCACACACGTAATTTCTTTTGACTATGCGTGCTGCTTGCAACGTGTGCGCTGTAGCATCTAAACTGACCGGATCATGATCTCCAGAGTACTGCACCAACAAAACACATGTGCACCCTGCACCATTAAAAGCACCCCTAGTGCATAAGTGCGTACTCTTGCTTGCGTGCGTTCGTTTTACTAATCCTTCGAAATGTGAACGCGAACAAACATCGACGTAAGCCTACATTGGTAACTAGTCTTCAATGAAAAAGATTATGCGACTCGCATCCCCTGCAACACTTACTTTATTTCTACTTGGAGCATAGGTAGCACATTGTTTGCAGTCCGCAACGCTGAAGTCTTGGCACTCCAAATGCACACAGTATTCACAAACTGCACAGTAAAAAAAGAGAGAGAGAGAGAGGAAATAAAGTCAGTGAGCATAATGTGAAAACACTGAGCAAACATATTACGACTAGCGCACTGTGGATAATTAAAGAGGAGAATGTGTAAAGGTTTCTTTAGGCTATACTGGCAATTTGCATGCATTTTTAGTACGCGTTGTTCCTGGTGGCCATGCTTCGCGGGTCTGTCTGCTTTGACAGTCGGTAGATTTACCAAAAACTACACCGAGGCTCACCTTCACACCTAACTGCGCAGTTGTCCTCGATTCGTTTCCTGCAGACGTTGCAAAATTTTCTTTTGAGGTGACCTGCTTCCGTCCAGCAGTGGGGCACTGGGTTCTGTAGGAATGGGGGAAATTGCCAGAGTGTTAGACACGGTGGACCAGATTTTTTCTCTCCGTATCCTACAGCAAGTTCACGCCATTTTAAGAAGCTATCATCATCATCATCATCATCATCATCATCATCATCATCGCCGTCGCCGTCGTCGTCGTCGTCGTCGCCGTCACCATCAACAATGGCAATATTGAATCTTTAGTGCACGGTTGAATCTTGATTCTTCTTTCTTTCGAATGTACACTTATACAACTGTTAGGAAGAAGAAACTGTCTGGCACGCAACAAAGGGAGAGTGAAAGATGGAGGACTGAGGCATCACCTGTTCTCAGCCCTCAATACAGTTGCAATGAAAGTTCATGGCATGGCAGAGCCTGAACCAAGCGTTAAGTGGATGTGTTCAAACACACTGTATGACCAACTCTTGTGCGAACTGCTGCTCAACAGCACCCCTACCCTCCCTCACACCCAATAGTGAAAACAATATACATTTGCACGAACAAAAGGTTTTATGCCTCAGGGCAATATTTCGTATAAAAACAAAGAAAGAAGAAAGACTGCTTATTTTCGAATAGGTTTGCACTTCAGCGCTTTCTGTCGTCAGTTTACGAACTTAGTGTCTTTTGTTAACATTTGAAATTAACTTTTGACTTAGAAAAAAGCATACTATTCAAGATAAAGGATAATGAGATAATTTATAAAGATGCTCACTAAAAATAATCACTTGATTAGACTCTTACTTAAGCTACAGACTTACAAAAAATTGTATATGTGCAAATTATTACACTTTTGTGAAGTAGCTACATTTGCTTGAAACCTAGGCAATAAAGGTAGAAGAATCCTTCTCACAGTCTTAAAATGCAAGCAAAATGTGATGAGAATAGGCTGCGTCATACTCACTTTGATTACATTGATTGCAATAGTTGAACAAGGAGAAACCACAGTCTTGAGGCATCTGTCGTGAACTACAAAATTACAAACTGCAAAGAGAAAGAAAAGAAAAAGAAAACAACTGTAAGTGGACTCAAGCTCAACATTTACGCAACATCGAACACACTTTGATCTACTGAAGCTAGTATTTATGAGATTACCAAGAAGATCTTTTTTTTATTTTTTTTTCTCGAAGAAATGACAAGGACGCCGCACATAAATGTCCGAGTCGGCTTCCCTTTCATAAATTCTTTAATAGACATGATTAACTACGCTTAATGCGGTTAGTATTACTGACCAAACGCAAGTGCAACCACTGCTTCTTGCCCACGTGACGTTTCGAGCATAGGTAAATTGTACTCACGCATAGCTGATAAGAAACCATCGGTCCTCGGACAATGTCTTAGCAAAGACATAGCTGCAATACTCGCATGAAGCAAGGCTGCATACCTCCATTCTGTTTAATTATCGTATTATCGTTTTTTCATAATAAATGGCCTTGCATCGAATCCCACAAACTCCTTGCCTTGCGTTAGTTGTTGTTTTTCTTTCTCTCCCACGAATAAAGAGAACAGAAAAAAGATCTCGCGCACCACAGAGAAGATTAAGTATAGATGCAGTAAAACGGATTCATTCTATATTAAAACAAAGAACTCGAGCCATGATATTCCACGTCGTTGTGGTCTGACACATCCACTTGTGGAAGCACGTACCATGCTATTCTACAAGGGGGCACAGTCTCTACGCCTAGAACCTTATAGTAGATCTAGTTGCCGACTTCGGAAGGAATCACATCAAAAACAGGCTTCGTCGCCACGACGCCTTCGTACGTCGTTCAAAGTGTTTATTAAAGTGTTATTAAAGTTTATTATTCAAAGTGTTTATTAAAGATTTATCTAACATAAGCATGCGTTACACTGATTCACGCACCCGCAGCACCGACAAGTGGCTTGTTCCTCGTTCCCGCACGACCTATTTATTGCAGTCTCTTAGATTCACACTGCCGTCCCTACTTAATAAATATGAAGAGAAAGACGCCAACTTTTCTACGTTTACAAAAAAAGAAATGCATGAATTTTTTCTAACTCTTGTCTAATGTCTTTTGTACTGCCCGAACATGATCAAGTATGTTTCATTATTCCTTGTAACGTTTATTTTCGTCATATTATGATGTGTGTTCACGTGAACATTGAATATTTCAACTATAATGTACAACTGTTATGGAGTGTACTTATATATTGACTTTATTTGTTCTATTGTTCCGTTGTTGTATTTGCACAACCTCTTCTTAATTTTTCTGAACTGCATTTTTTACTTGATTACTGTAAATTTGTTTTTAAACGTATGAATCGTAATACCGCTGTCATGTACGTGGGCCTTTAGGTATTTTCAAGTGGTGTTACTACCGCTGTTCGCCTAAGGGACCCCCAACTGTCGTTGGAAATAAAGATTTGATTGATTGATTGAAGGACGTTTAAAGTAACCTGCAAGCGAATATTCGCAGAGCAAGCAGGCCCAAACAAAGTCTGGCACATAGCAGAGAAAGCTAGTGAAGCAAGCGGGAATCACAAAGTGACGAACATTCCCTACTTTCGTAAAACATTAGCACACATCGATGTCCTTAACATTATATTCGAATCTCTTTCTCATACTTCTATTTATTGGTTCTTACTTCCACTACACTTTGGTGATCCGTTTTCTTTCACCGCGGAGCAAAATTGAAACGAATACTTTGTTTTACCTCAACGCTGTTCACGAAAGCTACAAATGCTAAAGGGGCACAATGCCTGACAAAGGTTTCTGTACCTACGCCCCCTTATACTATTTTGATAACGATGCCAGTTCCTACTTGGCGGCTTAAAGCGAGAAAACCGTCAAGACGCATGAGAATCACGCACGTCCCAACAATTACAAAAGATAATTTACCAGAATGGCAGCACAGCAAAAGACGAAGGCGCCAGAATTCTGGTAATTAACCACGGACCAACTAGCCCAGCTACGTGTTTTATTAGACAAACGATAGGCAACCCTTTTACATACTTAGCCCGAAACAAACAACATCACGAGCGAAAAAAAAAATTCAAAAATCGGAATGCTGCCATCACGGATAACAGCCTCCTACCCCACGCCTTCAGTATAAATAAGATAAACGGCCACGTGAAAAAAACAGCTCAGTGACCTCTAACCGTCCTTATCCTGATCGCTATCCACTGCTCCAGCTGCGAAGCACGATAGACTATTTATGACTCAACTACGCATGTCTGCATCCCAGCGGATCACTGCGCGCCAGAAGAAAAGCTATATTTAAGGAAACCAATCACATTCTTCGCGTTTACCAATTAATTGAGTTCCGGTGCGTAGGCTGCCCCGCGTCGAATACGTCCTTCTGTTTTCTCGAACACCCGGAAAAAAAAGGAAGCTACGTCATACTTTGCCAAAACAACGGATGGAAACGTCATCCTCCCACGAACGACAGCACGGGAACGGGAAGCGTGGGCGCGCCTTATTTGCGCCGTAAGGAGTAAGATTTTCCAGGCCAGTTTAACAATTGCGTCAGACACAACTATCTCCTTTGCACTGCCTCAAGTCAGCAGCTCAAGATTGAAACGACACAAAGAGAAAATTGCTTCCTCTTATTTTCTTTTTTTTTTCGGATATGGCTCCTCATCAAGCCCACCTGAAAACATAATCATCAACAAATGCTTCAAGAACAACCTTCCGCATTTCCCGGATGAATCTATATTACGCTTATTATGTTAAGTTACAAGTCGTTTATCGTTGTTTCAAAACGATTCCCTGGCGTGACGTCATAAGGAAATATTTGTTTTGTTGTACTGACAAAGTATGAAAGTAGGAAGTATGAATTATGAAGTATGAAGCAAAGTATGAAGTACGCAAAATATTGATCCGAATAAAAAAACTTGAAAACTGAGTCATCTATATATGTTGCGACATTTTCTTCCCTTCGAGGATGGACATCGAATGTCACTCCCTTTTGTGTATGACGCTTACGTTATTCTATCACAGCGTGGCTCCTCATCAATCGTCTTCCCTTTCGTTCCCAAGTGTGCAACAGCCTGAGCGTTTGGTTTTGTAGACCTGTTCAATTTTCCACCCATGTAGTCCCGTTCCTCGAAGGTTCCGAAGCGCACCTAAACAATTTGCGACATTCTTGCTTGCCCGTGTTACTGCCCATTATACAAACGAAATTATTTGCGTTTGCGCCTCCTTGACAACACCACCAAACAAATGAAGGACTGCTGTCCTCCATTTCTTCGGTCGTGTTATCGGTGGTGTTCTGGACGCTTACGCGTAGCGATTTTAGACGCAGCGTCACCGCTACGGCGTTTGACAACAAATGCGGTCGACGCTCTCATTCAAAGCTACAGAAAAGCCTCCTCCCCCCCCCCCCTCTCCTGAAGAAGCACGGGAAAAATTAAACCAACAATATTATAATTCGAGAATAAGCAAATAAACTACATGAGCCGGACTTTCTATGCGGGCTTCGAGCGAAATTGTGACTGTCTACAGCAAGCGTCCAGTCGGTCGCTATCGGCAGCAGTGAGCTAAGGCCGCGGCCACTGCTGAAGGCCACACTTTTCGGTTCTGTCAGCCCTACCTACATCTACTGTTGCCCGTGGGAGAAAGCCTGCACTTCGGTGTCCGATGGTACACATCGAAGGCTCGTGGACAATTCTGGACTACGACTGCAGCTTTTAGATAATGACGCGGAGCAGAAAAATACGGTCGTGGTTCAAAATTTTGATGCACTTTCAAAAAAAAAAGCAAATGCGGCCAAATTAACTCGATACCCTACGTTGCGCCGTCCTCCATGTGACAAGTGTACCTTTTTTATGTTAAACTCAATTCTTAATTTAGCCTCACGGACTTTTTTAGCCTCGCGAACACGTTACCCGCACAACGTAAATGTACATAGGTAGGGTGCAAAACGGTCTCTGTCAAAAATCACAGTGGAAGACATCACACAAGTATGGTAACCAACATAGATATGCTAAATAATCTCAATTGGTCATCTAAATAGTCAATTAAACAATCAATAATCTCCCAGGCAGCACACCAGCAATGGTCCAACCATGGCCCAATGCTGGCAGAAATTGGTACCAATATTGGACCAACGTTGGCATATTGGCAAAGTGCAACCGAATCCAATGCTGGCCCAGCGTTAAAGCCAAGATTGGACCAATGTTATGCCAATGCAGCAGCCATTGTGATGCCAGCGTAGGACCAGCGTTAACGCCAAGATTGGACCAATGTTATGCCAATGCAGCAGCCATCGTGCTACCAGCGTAGGACCAGCGTTAAAGCCAAGATTGGGCCAATTTTATGCCAATGCAGCAGCCCTTGTGCTGCCAGCATAGGGCCAGTGTTGAGCCATATCGTTGCCATTTTAATGCCAACTTTGAGCCAATGCCCTTTGCATGACGAATATTTTAGATACGCTGGCTTTAGAGCACGCAGCCATTCTTACCGCAAACCTTTCGCTAGAGGCATTTTTATAGCAATTGTCCCCATTCCGTTTTCCTCAATAATAGCTAGGAAAGCTCGACAAAAAGATGTCAAGAAGCAGAAGTCATCTATATTTGCAAATAATAATAAAAGGATACTGAAAGTGACTTTTATGACAGTTTATTTGCGAATAAATGTTCACAAACAGGCATTTTCGTGGACCTGGATGGGTGACGCTCGGTTATCTTCAAACAGTTTATTTACAGGCACTGCCCTCAGGACAGGAATTGGGCTAGGTGGCGAGGACGGTAGGCTGGCCAGGGGTTTCAGGGCAGGGAGCTGACGTCCGTAGGCAGGTTGGTCAGTGCTTGGGTGACGGCGGGCTGATCAAGCCCCCGAGGACCACGATAACGCGGTGGTTTTGTTGAAACTGCTACCATTTCCCATAGCCACTTCACCATTACTTGGAGATGCTTGCACTGTAAAATAAAAAGAAACATTAACAGAGATGTTGGTATAACAAATGTATGTGTCAGTGTTTTCCTTTGAAAAATCGCCATACCACAACAATATTATGAGTGTGGGCAGAGAGGTCGAAGGGGTGAATCAAGAAACTTTCTTGCAAGATTTGTCAGGTAACACTTTTTAATATATCGACATATATGGCATATTTCGTAGGTGTAACAGAATATTTAGAACAAACATAAAATGCGCAGGATCCGTCCGCCTTGTTTACACCCCACACCTAGTCAGCGTAGCACTTCATAATTAAAAAATTGCAGCAAAACCTGCTACAGCACAAAAAGCCTAGTTTCAGACTGTCTAGGCAGAATGCGGTCTTCGCGCGAAATTTTTTATGTGGAAACCGAGAAGTTCCTTCAGGAAACACTAGCAAAAGAGGCATTTATTATACGAAAAGAAAGAAATACTGCCGGCTGGAAATGATGCTTGACCTAGAACAGTGAGAAGAAGCGCGGTTCTTCGGTATCACTAGCTAGCAGGATCAGGCCGCGCGCATGGCTTGATAAAATCATAGTCCTGGAGTTTTGGGTTAACTTCACAGAGATTTACACGTGTTATACTCCGGGCACTATTCAAAGGCTGCGAATAAAAAAGAGCTATGTAATTACAGGCACTCTACATTAGCCAGGGCTGTTTCAGTAATATATATACCGCCTGATATTGATTGGGTGATATTGCTCCCTATAAAACTTATACATGCGCAAAAGAAATGCACTCACCATTGTAAGATCCGCGCTTCTGTGTATCCGAGTTCATCCCACATCGAAGACGGTGGCCACGAGCGCCGACTTTTTTTCTGGTTGTTGTTTCGCCTATATTAATTCTAATACTCACAAAAATTCGTGGCCACTTTCCTGTGTATTTCAAGATGTAGGCTTCTCAGTAGGAATGACGACCGCAAGCGAGCATTTTTCACGATAGGAGTGCGCTGACAAACACGGACAAGACGGCAAGCACTCAGGCGGTGTTGCACCCAGTCGGCATGCTAGCGATGCATAGAAGGAAAGAGTGAAAGGAAAGGGTGAATGAAGAAAACGGTGTAAACGCCACTTTCCCCCGCTGGACCTAGCCCGACCGCGTTCCTTCGGCGGCAGCGACGGAGGGAGACAAGGAGGACAATAGTGACCCCACTGCTTTTCCCCGTATTCCGAGAGCAGCCAATTCGACACAGCAGCTTATAGTTGCCTGAGTGCTTGGCTGATAGTTTTGACCAGGCTCACGTGGGTGCGTGGGGGAGAGGCGAGTGGGGGCTGAAGGACGAAAAGTTAGGCGGAAAAAAAAAATCCGGAATGCGCCGTGCCAACTACAGGCAAAGACAAGAGGAAAAGTCAAAACGTACAATAAAATTTTTTTTTAGTCAGGGGCATTCATACAAGGAGCTTACTAAACATGCACGAAAAAACAAATATATTGGAATAGGAGGATGATGATTATGTCACCGCAACGTGCCATGCATGCTAAACAAACAAGCAAAAGTTTCACTAATACATATGCGCTCCATCTCGATGCAATATAAAACGGTTCCATCAACTCTGTGGCACTGTAATTATCGATTCTCCTCGAAATCCTGATCATCCAAAGCCGCGGAGCGTACATGCAAAATATACAATGCGAAGACAAATTCGCAATACCGTTGCTTCTTATGGAAAGCTCATGTTCCCATGGAC
Organism: Dermacentor andersoni; assembly: GCF_023375885.2. Classification (NCBI taxonomy): domain Eukaryota; kingdom Metazoa; phylum Arthropoda; class Arachnida; order Ixodida; family Ixodidae; genus Dermacentor; species Dermacentor andersoni. The sequence goes on from NC_092819.1 coordinate 28,156,600, forward strand.
GATCAATAAAGCAGCGGCTAATTTTATGCGACTTCCCCTGCTTGCTACGTGGTGCACTGGCTTTTCTCTTTAGGGGCGCATTTCGCTGAACGCGAAGTACAAAAATGGCGGTGTACGATGCATGGAGTTGACATGGGAGAGCATATTTCTGGTTCCTGCGCAGTGTGCCTGTGATCAGTTTTCAAAACACGTTGTTCAATATCAGCAAGTCGTAGAGCACTAAAAACCGACAAGGGGAAAATTGGCTTAGTACGGGCCAATGTCCTCCTTAGAAAGCCAACTACTAACCCATATTGGGAAATCCGTTCGAAAGTCGGTCCAATAATTCCCGCCTTGTTGAACGGCAGTGCCAATATTGTTTACTGACTGTGTAATGTGGGCCAACATTGGATCTCTATCAGAATGGCACAGCCAATATTGTTTACTGACTGTGTATTGTGGGCCAACGTTGGATCTCTATCAGAATGGCACAGCCAATATTCGCGCTACGCAGTTAACCTTAGGCCATCATTGGGCCAGGATTCAGAATGGCACTGCCAATGTTGGAACCACGCTGTTAATCTTGGGCCGTCATTGGGCCAGGAAGTGCCAATATGTTTCCAACGTTGGCCCGACCTGACGTGCCGCCTGGGCTAATCCCTACCCAGCCTTGCGTCAACTCTCCCGGCGATGACTGGCCAGAACATTAATTTATTGCTCCATGAAGTGACCCACATGTCCCCAGCTCACGAATAAACATGTCGAGCACATCGATATTCTCCATCAAGCGCCACAGCAGTTATTCAGAAACAAGAATGCTGCTGCACCGCCAGACACGCAGCGAGCACGAACACAGCGACGACAGTGGCGGGACAAGCGAAGGAGGGCAAAATATTGATCCACAGTCTGGCAACAGAGAGCGCGCCAACCAAATTTGAGAACAAAAAAGTAAGGAGGCAAGCCCGAGATGTGTTACGTTTGGAGCTAGATGTCCGCGTTGTCCTCCCCCTCCCTCGTTCGTCGCTCCCCCCCCTCCTTCCGCTGGTGCCGCAGTGGCCTCCTCTCCTGTTACAGCTTTGGTGGGAACTGCGCTTCCCCGCTTCCATGGTGCCCTCTGTTAGCGTCAACCGAATTCATGTCGACCCTTTAGCATGTAAGCAGCACACCAAGGCTTCGCTTACGCCGAATGCCGCAATGTCCTGGCTCTGCATTATATTTTTGTATATTTATTTATTTAATCTTACCTTGATAAACGACCCAGTTCCGACCGTCGCACGACAGTAGCCCGGGTTTCGCTCAAACACGCCAGACAAAGTTACTGTGTTACCACTACTCCGCGCGGCGACGCCAAAAAGTGGCAGAATGCCCGGTAGATCGTGAGGCCCCACGCTCCATGTAACTGTGGCACTAGAAGTTGTCTTTTTTAAGCTTAGTGCCCAGTCACTGCTCTTCCTAAACCAGTGCTGCACCATTCGCCACACTCTGTTGACGTAACACAAGCTGTTCGCTTGGAGTAGCGGAATCCAGTAACACAGTGAATACCGTCAAGGTTGTCCGGCTTAAATAATTTTCATTATTTAATCAAACTGAATAAGTGCCGTCACCAATACGGCACAGCTGTTTGATGAACCAAGCAAAACCATCAACAACCTCAGCGAAATCGTTTCTTCCACATTATTCTGTCGCTCAGCACTTGCCAGCAGTTCCGCCCCTGCCCCTGCGTGGCGTGCTCGACGGAGTGCTTATCGCCGCCACAGGAAGCCAACCTAACAAGTTTCGCTAAAGATAACTTGATCCCCGCTCGGGTCCAATAATCGTTCAAGGTCACTCATCCATGTCGGTATACATATTCGGTGCACCGGGTCAAGCACACGACGCACTATCCACTGCTGCCGGACAGATGGCCTGGCTAAAAATACGCTCTCGTTCTCGCCAACGGTCAGCGCGAAGCGGTAGCAGCGTTAAGATGGAGCGTGCGAGGTGAAACGCTGGCTGCGTCGTGTCTCTCGCGCCACGTCGACTCTGCCCTGTTTTCTCTTTCTTGCATAACTCGCCGCGCGCTGCTGGTCAGCCCCGTGCCACGTAAGCGAAGCAAATAAAGTCGCGCTGCTGTTTCCCTTCGAGAGCAACGCGCATGTTGCAGTCACGTTAACTGCTTTGAGGACCAACGCCACTGTAAGAAACCAAAAAGACGACTGAAAAAAAAAGACTTTTGTTTACTCCCATACCTCCTGCGTTACTTGAATATATTTTCTGTGTCGTCGAGAGAGGAATCGCTCTGTTGAAGCTCATGGATGTTTGCCGGCGTATACGCTGCTGGCAACGCTTGCCGGCAGGCATATCACGATACGCTAACAAAACATGCTCAACTATTTCTTCACAATTTTCGCACGGCAAATATCAATAGTCGTCATCGCATTCATTGTCATTACTACTGTCATTGAAAAGAACAGAGTGGTAGGCTAGTTGGTAGTGCACAACTTGAGGTTTAAAGCGCAAAAGAGCACGCATGGACGACAGTCCCGGAACTGCCATCTTCGTCTCCCCCTGTCGTCCTGCGCGCTCTGTCGCGCTTTACCTCAAGTTATACTATCATTCATTTCGCTCTCCCATTTCGTTATCGGTGCTTTGTCCATATGTTCAGCAAATCAACTTGCTGAATTAACGATCATGGCATGCTCGTCACGCAGTCGCTCAAAACCGCTCTCGCGGTGTGCGTAGGCACTGTATGGAGACACACGAGTTGCTCCGCGAGGTGGCCGGAGATGGGACGCAACATTTATTTTGGCCAGCGCGTCCCCAGCTCACACTCCGTGTTTGCGTTGTACGCTTCGCACCTTCGCGCGCGCAGAAAAGCTCACAAGCCTCACAAGGCAACTGCTGTGAACTGCTGGACGTGACGTCCATTATGGTGAGTAAGCCTTAATATTGAAAGGGTAGCGGCAACGGCTCGGGTGCTTAACCTGACGCGTTCCGCGTTGCCCCTAATGACTGCTAAAGAAAGAAGCGATTCGCGCGTGCGCTTATGCGCGGCCACCATGGGCGTCGAGTGTCTACGCCCTGAACGTTATTCATCATAACCTTCAGGATCGGAGTAAGCAAATTTTCACCGGCGCTTTCGAAACACGCACAACCTCCCGCACATCTGCACTCTGCGTCAATATGGCACATAATTTTTGCACAAGATTGTAATGGTGTGAGAAGAACGCGGAAGACTAGGATGGTAGCTGGAAGGAAAATTCGAGAGACAATTGGATTCCCGACATCCTGCGAAATTATGCCTCCGTCAACGGCGCTTGATATACTATCATCTCAATAACACCTAAGTATCTTTTATCATTCATAGAATCTTAGCCTAATAGAAGTGATTAAAATTCTACCAAGGAGCAAGCGCTTTTAACTTCTCCTACCTGGTTTCACATATTAAACCTAATCTAGTCAATGATACCGACACAACCACAAAGCAAATAAGGCAGGTCGTGAATTCTGAAAAAATTGTGTTGACATCAGTAGACACTATAGATAACGTGTAGATAATCTGCTGAAAGCATGCGCCAGCAAAGTTTCAAAAGGGGCCTATAGGAATCACTGTGCGACATTGCTGTGCGTAAGAAGCTAAAGTTTAGCCAACACATCATTTAGGTCCTTGCGACATGTGCCTCCGTACCAAAAGAAGAAAAAAAACTTCCGGTCGAAGCTTTCCTAGCTCTTCGCTGAAAAAGCAATACATCTCATGCGGTGGCTAAATATAACGAGTGCGCACCAGACTGATTGATACCTCGAAACCGCGCATTTACTTTTTCTTGTGTACTAATGGTAAAACTCGTTTTAGAATGTGGAAGGTGGCGGCTAGTACGGCGTTTTGAAGGCGTGGAGAATTGCATGCAGGCTGTCGTTCTTTCTCTCATTCAGTAAGCCTTAGTACAAACTTTGAGTAGACGAGGTTGAGCGTTTCCCGAGGTTTTTTGCGCGTAAACGAAAATAGTGTCACGCTAAGCAAAAAGCTGCAACGCCGAAAAATGTCTGGAAGCCAAACAATGAACGCAGAGCGGTCATTTTACAATATGCCTTTGTCTCATAGAGCGTCAAGAATAATAGACATTGTTATTTCTTTATTTATTCAACAACTTCGGAAGGCCACGAAAACATCTTGCGACATCTTTTCGTCGACATTCTTTCTTCCTTTCCTTTTTTTCTTCTTTTTTTCTCTTTTAATGTGTTTTTATTTCATTCTTTATTTTATTTTATTTGTTTATTCATTTATTTATTTATTTATTTATTTATTTATTTATTTATTTATTTATTTATTTATTTATTCTTTGGCGTTTCAAGCTTGTTCTTCAGCGGCTGAGCAGGAACTGAACACGACAGGCTGCGCTAAGATATAGCACGGAGGAAACCAGGTAACTTCGCCGCCGGAGCAACGGTATGACCGCTGTCTGTCCAATTCTCGGAAATAAGTCCTGACAGAAGCCACCAGCGGCAGGCGACGAATGACGGTATTGATCAGGCCAGGGTCACTGCGTTTACGTTGGGCCGCCTCGTCGGGCTCGGTCCGGAACTGAGCTCGTTCCCGATACACGCAAGTCTCGTCGCGACGTTTGCAACACTGCGTGCACAGCAGGCCAAGAGCAAGGCACAATCAAACCTGCGATTAGCTCCGCGTAGCGCGCGCTATGCTTCCGATCTATCCACAGAGAGACTAGGAAGGTTCGTGCAGTGTCGCCTATAGTACCGAGGCCACAGCGTGGAATTCAGCTGCTTATACAAAATCCTATCTCGCGGAAGATTGAACCCCCGAGCGCATGCTGCTCGAGATACCGCAGGTCACAGTGAAATAGTTCGTTCTGAGAGCGACAGTCGCTGTCTCTGGGACTTCTGATCGGATCGTGCTCGTGGCTCGAGGGCTCGATAAGAATGAAAACTGAATTCGCGTTGAGGGCCCGTCGATTCCAAGACATACGCGCAACCAGTACATTCACAAAGTCGGAGATAAGAGAGCGCGAACGCTGAAAAAAAAAAGAGAGCGCATAAATAATCCCGCTCCGTGCCACGAATGTATTGAGCCACACATGAAAATGAGTGAAGAAGACTTACACAAACTTATCTCAAATAGGTAGAGTCAGGTTTGTGGAGAGAGGTTAAGACAGAAAATGCTGGTATGCAAGAAAAGCTGATAGCAATAAAAAATAGGTGTTGGCTCTACCATCAACGATACACCACCTCTTGTTTCAAACCCAGCTAGTGTAGCATTTCTAGTCAAATCAAAACATTGTGATACGACGCAATAAAATATACCACACATAACGGCAACAGGGATAAAAGCCACCATACGCCAACTTGATCTTAGCCATGCTTGATAGATAATATAACGTTGAAGAAAAGACGAAATGTATAGGGCATGCTAGGAGTATATCCAATATCAGCGTCTTGAAGCGTCGGAAGGTCAAAGTATGTTGACTATTTCGCCGCGACGTGTGAACGGCACAAAAGTGATCGAAGGCACTGAGCTCAGAAAGCAAACGGGCTGAACATGCAGCGCGATGACGTGGGGAAAAACAAACACTTTTTCACATCAGTGTGGCACACTGTAGTATTAGCATGACTGTGCAGAAGAAATTGTGGAATATTCGTTCGTGATTTACCCGAGGTTAATGTGTAAATAAGCAGACGCGATGAGTTATCACGTTATGCGCACAAGCGAGTGCACAAGCTGGCACGAAGTGCACCACTGAAGTTCTTTAATAAAAAGAAAAGTAAAAATAGCCGTGTCCACAGGATGCACTTTCACGCCAAAAACAAGCGCAAACGAAAGTAAACTAGCCAGTGCACCCGTCGTGCTTATTTATCAAGAAATGCCAAAATGTGCGACGTATTCTAACGCCAAAGCTATGAGCCACACGAATGAGCCACGCCACAGTGCCAAACACGCTGGCCAACTTAAAAATTAAAATTCGACTTCTAGTTCGTTTGCTAGATTGAACTATTTATTCCGGCATAATGGTACATCGCTCACTTGTACTGCTGTTCAGAAACGACCCAACTTCCTTGTTTCAACGCAATAGCGTTTACTGTCCTCGTTCAGTCAGTTAGCGCAGAACTCGCAGAAATTTCGTGTAACCTTCTTCATGAAGTCTTGAGAGAACAGTAAGGAACGCGTCTGGAGCCAAAAGTTCTTTTCTAACAGAAACACACAAAACTGCGCCATTCATTGTGCTGGTGGCGCCATACAACGCATTAAATTTATCCGCCAATCTGAGTCAGCAAGCCGCGTCTTTTCTCGCAAGACGTGATGAAGCACGAGCTGCTGTCATTGCAGGTGATCATCATAAAGTCGCATTTCTCATTCAAACTCTGCGCTACGCATTAGTTGCTTCGAAGCTAAGCACCAATTTCCGAGTTCGGTTTTCCAGGACTCGGGAATATAAGAGAATCCTTAGTTTCGAAAAAAAAAAGAAAGCGCACCACGGTTTATTTCCAGAGATGTGGTTGCAACAAGGCGACACGCTCAAAGTGGCAAGTAGCAAAGTGCACAGCGTTAACGCAGACAGACCATATACGGTAACCACTAGAACGTGCGGAAGAGGCAGTATTCGAAGAGCCCGATAAGAACGAACACCTGGCTCTTATTCTATGCACTCCAGCACGGCGTTCGATCGAGGGGCTGCACCACCAACGTTGACGTAAGCGAAGCTTTAAGGGCAAACCTTGTTTGTCGTTTGCGTTAGTCCCGTTCAGCACGTGCAAGCCGTTATACACCCACCCTCACCCAGCTCCGCCACCGTCCCGTGGTTACTACGCGAAATAAAGTCAACAATAAATGAAACAGAGCCCGGGGGTCGCGCGGTTCATCGATAGGCCTCCCTTTCGTCGGCGGACAGGTACACGTTAGACTTTTGTACTTGGAAACCCGGTTCGTGTGGCCATTACGACTTGTAGACAGACGAGAGGCGAAAGGTTGGTAAAAGAGGAGCGGGGAGGAGAGAGAGAAACGGCACGCTGAATGCGACGGGTTCTATCAAAGACACGCTAAACTACGCTGATGGATCTGGAAATGGGCCACGGCGGCGCTTTGAATCCCAAAATAAACGCGAAGAGGGGGGGGGGGGGCTATTAATGCTTTCGTAGAAGCAGCTACCTCTCTCTCTTTCTCTCTCTCTCTGCGTTCGCGAAGGCGGAAGCGGCGCGCAACATCGCGACGTATGGGGTCGGAGTGACGTAAGAGGTAGCGCCTCGCGCGAATAGGCATCTATACAGCAGCCCTATCGACAGCGCGTGGGAACATCAAAACGTCCTTACAATAGGGGTCTCCGTTTTGTATGCGGATTATGCTATAGCAAACATGTTGTGGTTTCGATCATCAAATATTATTTCGGCTTCTTTTTTTATAAACTTGTTCACGCACGTGTGATCAACCGGCAGTGAGAAATAGTGGCGGAGTTCCTTCAAAAGTATAGCTTTCTTTAACGTTGACCTACGTGCACAGCTCAACTAAAACTGCAGCGTCTTAGCAGTATTCATAAAAGCAGTATGTATGGTAGCGCCCAAGTTTGTACTGTTCGGGATGCTGTAGCTGCTCAACGTCTATACCGATGGTCAAAGTGTTTCTTTCGACAAAATGTTTCACGGGAAGAAATTCTGACGCACATATTCGCGTGCCGAGTTGGAATCCACATGTCGCGACTAATAGCCAATCAAAAACAAGCTCGTTGTCTCCTATCCGATTGCTCACGAGTTGTAGCTTGCCCTTTGACTGGTCCGTTTATCTTTCTCAAACGCATAATTAACGCTAGGCTTAAGCAAGCTTAAACAAGCAAGTTGGCAAAGCGCGCGACGTCTTCACCAGCTATCATGTATACATTGTTCGGCGTTGCGTCAAGTACTCTTTCGTACGGTTAACTCTCTGAAACAAACGGACCATATATTACAACATACGCCACAATACGATGTTGTCCAACTGTCTACAGAGACACCTGGACAACATCGGTGGACGGTGATTACAGCGAGTTGGGTAGCTTTTATTACATTGCCTGAAGTGAATTCGAATAATTACTGGTTCCTTTCATCGCAGCTTTGATTCTTCGCCAGTTTCACGCATCTCCTTCAGCGTAGAAACTGCGGGCGATAGGCACAACTTACATTCACAATCGACTTCCACTAACTTGAGCCACGACCGCGCTAACTTCAGCCTACGCGGAAATGATGAGAAATTCAGCTAGGAGTTTCTAAGCGTATACCTGAACAGCATTCCAAACTTCAGTGCCACACGGAGAAAGGATACAGTTTTCACAGCTTCGCTGACTTGCGTTTATATTTATGCCTACAAACCTCAACCGCACAGTACCGCTGCGTCGTCAAATAGCCTCGTTTTCCTCACGCATTTCTTCCCATTTAATCTCGCATAAGCGATCCACTGATCGCACGAGACGCTCACGCAGCCATTCTATAATGCACTGGCCGTTTAAAAAAATATGAAAATTCGCGTCAGAGTGGCGATTTTGGCGAGTTAGACATGCATTGCATTTTTTTTTTCTTTTTCGCTGACAGACACGGACGTAGAAAGGCGGTACAGGACACACTAAGCGCTTCATGTGTAATTTACCGTTTTTCTATGTGCCTGTCCGTCAGCGCAAAAAATATTTCGAAAATTCACAAGCGCGGGACTTTTCGGTGCGCACATGTCTATGATTGCACACTCACTTCGTTTACTTCAATTCTGAGCTTTAACGAAAGGCTGGTCAACATCGGCTGCTCAGCAGTGCAGAGCAGATAAATTTTACTAGTGTCGTTTCTTTTCTGACAGCGTGTGGCGCCTGTAAGCTGCGCCCCTCGAAGGAACGGCGGCGCAAGTGCGTCTAGCCCTGCCGCCGAGATTCGCAATGGCATCCTTGCGTTAGACCTTGCGCAAACCGGATCATTAGCTAGCAGCACTAACGCCAATGTTCTTGCGCAAGGTCATTGCGCAAAGCGTTCAGGAATGACTTCTCGGCTGATACTTTGTTCATCGATGGCGATATGGGCCCCTGACACAAGTTCTTTACGGCTAACACAAACGGAAGTCTTCGCCCGGTGTTCCTTCGCGCGAAGCTGGCGGGTCAGCCACCACGCAGGACCAACGTATACGCAGCTCCGGCCAGGCCCCTCGTCGCCGACCCGCAGCACGTCGATCGCCCGCTGGCGGCGACTACGCTGCCGCGGCTTCCCTTCTTTCTCCCCATCGACCCTCGAGCATCCCTCGCCGCCAACGGGCACCCTTCCCCAACTCCCGACCGTCTTCCCTCGGCCTTCTCCCGCACCTCTTCCTCCTCCTTCTCGGACACCGCTTGCAGAGAGCGAGTGAGCGCCGTGTGTGTGCACGTGAGCGCGTGTACGACGCCGGAGTTAAAATGGCGGCTTCCGACGCCGCCATGTTCAATAAGAGGGGCCGCGCGGTGCGGGCCCCGTAGGCTCGCGCCCTGCTTTTCTCGCGTTGCCGCTGCCCCGAATATCGGAGTGCGGCTGCTCGAAGGGACGGGAAGGTGAAAGGGTGTGACGCTAGGAACGACCTACGCCAAGCGCCACCGGCGCGGCTCGCTCGTAATCGTCCCGGCCTCTCTCTCTCTCTCTCTGCGCTTCCTGAGAAGTAGCACCACCGATGCCTGCGCCGCTTCCGTATTGCCTTCGTCGCGCTCGCGTCTCTGCCAAAAGCAACGTTCCCTCGCGGCCACACATTGGCTAGCCACTTCGCGAGCGAAGCATCGGCTCACGTACAATGTACGGGCGTATTTCGAGTATTACGGTTTACAGCCGACTTACACTGCTTCGATTTCCACAGCACACGCCACATCGGTTTTAGTTGGCCGTTTTCGAAGTGAAAAACGCGTTCGACAGTGATTGGTACCTACTGGAACCTTTAGACCCGCTCTAACTGAAATGCAGTTCGAATGAACAGACGTATGACTTAGAGATGTCATTGATTGAGGAATACGCAAACGGAACAGACGCCAAAAAAAAGAAAGATCAAGAGGGCGCGTTGGTGGTCTTGTTGGTACAGCGTTATGTACAGTATATAGCGCAAACAAAGCCCGTAATACAAATGAAAAGACGAGAACACAGCGCCGTGTTACTGGCTTTTCTGTATTCCTACAAATTCCTTTTGCACTACACCGGGTGTGAAGACCAAACGGTGGCAATACAAGCGCCAACAAGGGTCTACCAAATGGTCCAATTTTCAGTCATGAAGGGTGGATACGCACACTAGCTGTAAGCAGCCAGACTTAAGGACGCGTGCCGTTTGTGTTGCTATAAAGACGTTTATTTTTACTAAGAGCCATAACGGTTTAGTCTGCCATGTCCGATTCCGAATACAATTCACAGTATCTGCAGGCGACCTAAACCAACGAGCCATACGATGCCAGTAATGTTTGGGCTAATGCCTGCAGCCACGAAGAAGCGCAACAAAACATTTAAAGAAGCTACGGTAAAGATGCGAAATAAACTACGACAACAGAAAGTAAACCGAGCAACACTGACGAGGACCAAGCACAGAACACGCGAGACACGAACAAGGCACATAACACAGGCTAGATGAGTTATGCGGCTTTGGTAAATTACCCACCTATCAATTTATAGCGTTATAGTTTGGATTCATTTCAAGACAATTCGGTTATTTGAGAAACAATCTGCTATATTGCAGGTGTCGGGTCTTTCTAATCAAGAAAACCACACAACCCCCTTGCGATATGTTGGCTCGTTGACAAAGGTGACACGTGTGCAGAATACAGAGAGAGAGGGGTGAAGAAATTTAATAGGAAAGGTGTAGAGGTTGGCCGGAGGAGCGAGCGTCCGGCCAGCTACTCCACACCGGGATACGTGGGAAGGCATAGACAGAGAAAAGTGGAGAAGGATTATGAATGACGAAATAGGAGTGAACATCAACAATACAGTGAGCCATGCACCTGGTGTCCACTGCCGTACATGCACAGTGTCCTTGACAAGTGAGAGAGGGAAGGGAGAGAGATTAACTAGACTGTTAAGTTTGCTGCCCTACATGCGGTGAGGAGGATGGGAGAACTAAAGAAAGGGAGATAGAATACATAAGTCCAGCTCATTCACGCGCATTAATAAAGGTGCCGCGTATCTGCAGTCTGGCACTCAAGCCTGCCGCCTTCGTGTTCTGCAGAAAAGCTCGTGTGGCTTTCCGGGGTGATGAACTGCGAAGCCAGGCTCCCAAGGCTTTTGCTTCTGTGAAAAGCTGATCGTCCAGCCTACTCAAGCGACACTGGAGAGTCTGGTGTTGTTTGTCAAAGCGGGAACGGTGGCACAGGAGATGAACGGTAGTCTCTTCACATATGCACTTAGCGAGCCAGCGGCGAGCCAGCGGCGAGCCAGCCATTCCTATACGATAGCTGTATGAGTTTAGTGAAGGCTACTCCGACCTACAATCGGCACAGCAGTGTTGCATCACGTCGTGAAAGATGTGTTGGCAACTGCAGTTTTAGTGGTGGTAATGATGGATCCAAACTGTATAAGCTGTGGTTGACACGTTAAACGTCTAATTAGAAACTGCAGGTGAACGCAGCTAGCGAAAAGTCTCGACACGACACGTACGTACGAGGCCAAACACGAAAGACGCTCGGCGGCTTACCTCGACCACGACGCTTTTAAAGGTTCGCTTGACTTTTTTTTCATTGAACCTACCAGAGAGAGGAGAGAGTCAAGAACGTTACATCAAAAGCTCGCCATCATCTCTATAATGTCGTCGTGACAATCGGCGTTCCTGCGTCAAGAATTGCAAGGATGACAAGACCACCTCTGACAAAGATAGATCTACCTATATAAACCTCGGGAAGCCTTTCTGAGGGATCTTACCCCTGTTTATCCAACTTTTATTCCACAGTGTGCTTCCGTCTATCGGCCGCCGTCTTGCCTTTGGACATTCACTTTAAGGTTAGTTGATCGCGGCTGGAAAACCTGACTTCGCAAAGAATTTGTCATCAGAAAAAAAAAAAAGCTTGTCCGGCTGCGTGTCCTGAGATTTCCGAAAATGTGCTTTGTTTGTTTCCGCATTGACTCAACCTTGTATAAACCAAAAAGAATCATCGCAATGGCGACGATTCCTACACTCCGAGTGTGTCATTTAGTGCGCTCACCTAATGAACACTCGTATACACCGATGCATAAGCGTTGCTGTTAACGACACAAATGGCTGGTTGATGGTGAGCTGTGCTTTCTGACCATCCGCGTGTCTTATGACACATCCGATGGATCTTGCTGATCACAAGCAATAGCACTAGTACAACAACTACCATGCATTTATACTTGAACTATGGCCAGTTAGTGGTTTTGAAAGAACAGCTTTCAGTGCAGTGACATACTTTTTGTGAGTACATCCATGGTACTCGAAATACTAGAGGCGATCTTATGCAGCAACTTGGCCTTTACCTTCTTTTTTTTTCACTTTTGTATGTGTTCATGGTTACGCGCTCTAAAGTGTCCTTTTCATTATCGGTATTGATTGATTGATCGATTGATTGATTGATTGATTGATTGATTGATTGATTGATTGATTGATTGATTGATTGATTGATTGATTGATTGATTGATTGATTGATTGATTGATTTTGAAGCAATTTTTTCTTCTATAGACTGAAACAGCAGCCGGAGGCGTACGGCTTCCAACTTCTCCAGTTAGACCCCCTTTAACACTACCTACCTACCCGACCATGTGCCACCCATTTCACGTCCAATCTGCACCTTCTTTGACGGGCAGCTAAAAGGCACCATTACGACGTTTTAACGTACCATATCACGAAGGTACTCGTATATTCATTAGTGTACCACTGAACGCCGCAACTTAACCTTTAAATGGTTACTGAAGGAAATAATTAACAAAGTTAAGTTGTATTTGTATATGACATTGTTCTAATAGCAAATATGTGGCTTTTATCAAAGCCGAAGGCGTGGTGTGTCAGAAAAGCACGTCGAACGCAAAAGCAGGTGACGAAATTATTTCGAACTGACGTCGAAGAGTGCAGCGATATCCGGTCGAGGTTCTTTTGCTGTTTGGTTATTCAAATTAATAAATTATATTATGGTGCATTTGAAGATAAACTAACGCTAAACCTGTAAACTTTCGTTGCATTTCCTGCAGAAGAGCCGAAATCGGCCCTAATACTGCGAAGTCGATGACATCAAGCTTGGCTTGACGTCGTCACTTCCGATTTTGTAGCAGAAAATCAGATCAGTATATGACTATATATGAATATATGACTTAGGTTTCTGGAACGACGGTAGAATCGTGATACGGCTTGAGACGCTGAACGTGAACGACTTCGCGGTTACGACGTCGCATGTCGGACGGCGGCGTTAGCGGCTCAATCAGGTAATTCACGGGTGATGTTCTCTCGAGAACGCGGTATGGCCCGTCGTACTTCGGAAGGAGTTTTGAAGCGAGCCCAGGCGTGCGGTGTGGCACTAACAACCAGACGAGATCGCCCGTTAGAAAAGTGGGAGTCGAGTTCTGGGCATCGTGAACGGCTTTTTGACGGTTCTGGTCGTCCGAGGTGAATCGGCGGGCCAGCTGGCGACATTCCTCGGCGTGTCTGGCGGCTTCCGAGATCGGCAGGCATTCGGATGGGTCTGGCCGGTAGGGCAGAATGGTGTCGATGGTGTGCGAAGGATGACGGCCGTAAAGAAGGTAAAAGGGTGAGAATCCGTTAGTGGCCTGAGTCGCGGTGTTGTAGGCGTAGGTGACAAACGGAAGAACTAGGTCCCAATTAGAGTGATCAGGTGAGACATACATGGCGAGCATGTCACCAAGAGTTCGATTAAAGCGTTCCGTGGTACCGTTAGTCTGTGGATGATAAGCAGTGCATTTACGATGAACAATAGCGCATTCAGCAAGCAGTTGTTCGATGACTTCAGATAAGAAGGCGCGGCCTCGATCGCTTAAAGGTTCACGTGGACCTCCATGACGAAGGAGAAAACGACGAAGTAGGAAATTGGCGACCTCCTGCGCTGTAGCATTTGGTGGAGCAGCGGTCTCCGAATAACGGGTTAAGTGGTCTACCGCAATGATTATCCACCTGTTGCCGGCAGGAGTCAACGGAAGCGGCCCGTAGAGATCTATGCCCACGCGATCAAAGGGTTGGGATGGGCATTGTAAAGGCTGGAGTTCACCGGCGGTATTGTGCGGTGGCGCTTTCCGGCGTTGGCACTCATGACAAGAGCGGACGAACTTTCGAACGAAATTATACATTCCCCGCCAGTAATAGCGGTGGCGAAGTCTTTCGTAGGTCTTGAAGACTCCCGCATGGCCACACTGAGGGTCGACGTGGAACGAGGAGCAGAACTCTGCTCGCAAGATTCTCGGAATGACGAGTAACCAGGTGCGTCCCTCTGGGGCATAGTTGCGTCGATACAGTAGCTGGTCGCGAATCGCAAAATGAGGCACTTGGCGCCGAAGAGTACGTGACGCTGGAACTTTCGACGTACCCGAGAGAAGGTCGAGCAGAGATGCAGTCCAGGGATCATTACGCTGTGCAGCAGCGATAGTGTCAACGTCCAGAGAGGATAATGTGCACTCGCAGGGGGAGTCGTCACTGGCCTTCGGGGGAAGCGGTGATCGGGATAGCGCGTCAGCGTCGGAGTGCTTTCGCCCGGAACGGTACACCACGCGGATGTCGTATTCTTGGATTCGCAATGCCCAGCGGGCAAGGCGGCCCGATGGATCTTTGAGCGTCGACAGCCAACATAGTGCGTGGTGGTCGGTCACTACGTCAAAAGATCGGCCGTATAAATATGGGCGAAACTTGCCAAGCGCCCACACAATGGCCAAACACTCCTTTTCTGTAACGCCATAATTGGTCTCCGCCTTGGTTAGCGTGCGACTCGCGTATGCGACGACGTATTCTGGGTGGCCAGGTTGACGCTGTGCCAACACAGCGCCAAGGCCTACACCGCTTGCATCGGTATGGATTTCGGTTGGCGCTTGTGGGTCAAAATGGCGAAGAATGGGTGGCGTCGTGAGAAGACAGCGCAAGGTTGTGAAGGCGTCGTCACACTCTGGAGACCGCCGTAGCGACCGCCGGTTCTACGATGCACCGAGCAGTTCCCGAGCTCGAGCTTCTGCTGCACGCTTGATGCTGCCGATGCTGCTGACCCAGTGCGCACGTTCGTTATCTTCCTTACAATATATGTATATATATATTGCTTTCGTTATCCTTCCAACCACTTCGTCTGCTCTGCCTTAGTGATGATGACGTGCCCAACCGAACCACTTCGGTTCCATAGATTTATTCTCATTTATTACATGCAATCATCAATGATACTACGGGGATGCCACGTGCCAAAATAATAATCACACAAATTCGTTCACTCGGTCACTCTTCACTGTTTGCTCATTGACTGTCGTATGGCAGAAAGCTGGGATAGGAGAAATTTCGAGATTACATGTATTTCCAGTGTTTAAGGAGAAACGTCCTGATTGATTGATTGATTGATTGATTGATTGATTGATTGATTGATTGATTGATTGATTGATTGATTGATTGATTGATTGATTGAGTGAGTGAGTGAGTGAGTGAGTGAGTGAGTGAGTGAGTGAGTGAGTGAGTGAGTGAGTGAGTGAGTGAGTGAGTGAGTGAGTGAGTGAGTGCCTCATTTTATATCCGGCAGTTGTAAAATGAGGCAATTCATTCTACACTCTACATTAAGTATAGCTCATCCTCAGTTTTCGACTTTACATGTCTGCAACAAACCTTCCCCGCTCCTTTTTTTTTTTTTTTTTTTTCTCGTGCGAAAGACACTGACCCCTTTTCGACAATGAACACGCCTCAAGAGGGAAGAGGGGGCTCAGGCATACGCCTCACGTCGCTCTGGACCTCCGCAACGTTTTCCTTTCCGTGCACCATCAATCTACGTCTCTTAGTTACCGCCATTAGATTGGCGCAGCGCCCGTCGAGCAACCGAACGCTGCTACTCGAGCGTGCAGGGGGTCGGGGTCTATGTATAGCAGTTGGGCTAGAAGTCGTTAGAGAGCTTAGGCATTAGACCGGGTCGGGGAGGTACGCGGAGCGCACAGCTCGCATCTCATTTTCTCGGGATATCGGAGATATTTAACAGGCCATCGCAAGTGACACGGCTCGGTGTTGGCGTAGATGAAACACATTTTCGAAATCAGCCTTTGTCGTAACGACTGAAGCAAGGAGAACGGGGTAAGCGCTGATAAAAAGCAGGGAGTACCACCTTGGATAAAATGTGAGCACGCGAGTTCGCAATAAAGATATTCAGAGCACGCACAAAGTGAGATTGTCTGGCACAGTGATAGTCCGCTGCAGTCTGTCCGTGTGTAAGCGTGCCTATCTACTAAAGGACAAGCTGCAGGCTTGCCCTCTTTAAAAAATATACATATTAATTAGATTCTGGGGATTTTACGTGCCAAAGCCACGATCTGATTATGAGCCACGCCGTACTGGAGGACTCCAGAATAATTTTGACCACATGGGATTCTTTAACGTGCACCTAAATCTAAGCACCACCGGCGTTTTTGCACTCCGCCCCCAGCGAAATGCGACCACCGCGACCTCAAGTTCAACAGCGCAGCGTCATAGACAATGGCTGTCGCGGAAGGCGCTTGTCGTCTTCGCCTAGTAGCTTTGTAGAATTCTTCAGTCGCTTTTCGCGACTGGCGATGCTTAAATATTTCCGTGCTCTGCTGTTTCTAAATATGTTAACTTGGCGTGTATTCTTCCTCTCGTCGATATAATAGTTTTCTTGTTATGCAACCTGAAATGGTGTACTCGTTCACTTAGTTGTGCATAAGTACTCTTTCTGTTAGTTAGTTAGTTAGTTAGTTAGTTAGTTAGTTAGTTAGTTAGTTAGTTAGTTAGTTAGTTAGTTAGTTAGTTAGTTAGTTAGTTAGTTAGTTAGTTAGTTAGTTAGTTAGTTAGTTAGTTAGTTAGTTAGTTAGTTAGTTAGACGTGTGTATCTCGCTGGCAATTGAAGGTGTAATGCTGACAAAAATGGTGGCAATCAGCTTTTTCCTTCTCCATTTCGTGCGTGCATGCGTGCGTGCGTGAAGAATGAATTAATACTTGATGTTCAGAATGCATTCATTCTGTGGATCGAGCCGTATTCAAAATGCGTGGCATTGATGTATGTATCACTCAGTTCTTCATTTATTTGTGTGTTAGCTTTTTTTTAACGCCGCGCTACTTATATGTATATCCGATAGGTATACTTGAAGTGGATAGCTGCTTGTTGACTCGGCTTCGCATGGCCAACCTGTTCTCTTTCAAAAGCGCCGAAGAGAAGCCAACGCGTATGCCTCTTCCCGAGGAAGAGCAGCTTCGGTTCCTATAGCAGTCGGCTGCCAAGATGATGCGTACCAGAGAACATGAGGAATAAAAAAGAAATGCTGATCCAACACACATGCTCTAACCTATGTTAATCTAAGCTTTGGTACAGTGGAGAATCACATGATTTACAACTAACGGCGAAGCGTGCAATTCTTTTCCCGTTCATCCTACGCAAAGGTATAATATCGTGCAATGTTTATGTTTATACTCTGCCACGGGTGTCGCAACTTTATTACAGCGAAATTTTTTTTAGGTTTATGCACTGCGTCGTTCACCAGCTATGCCTAAATTAAATCTACAAATCAGGCGGGTGCATAGTGCGAGACGTATTCGTAGCGATGTGGCGAGGACGAATGCGATGAATGATGTTTGATGAGATAAGAACGATGGTAACAGGTGCGCGCGCAGAAAAGTACGACACCTATCAAGCAACGTTTGGGGCAACGTTATAGACTAGCTAGTCTAGTAACGTTTGTTTGGGGATTCTGTGCCTCTTGTGTGACACTGGGACAGAGGCATTCTGGTGGATTGCCCAAGAACGGGCCTAACTGAAAGAATCAAACGATTAAATCAAAGAAAGTAAAGTAAATAAAGGAATACGTGAAATCTAATTCACCATTCTATTAACAAATCCGTGTGCTTTAGATATAGTGAACCGACATCATACGTTCAGGTTTTAAGAAGGAAAGGTAGCCCCACTAACTCATTCACTTTGTATGTTTGACGACAGCCTCCACTGCCAACACTTATAAGTATTTGGAAGGACCCAAAGTCAAATTTGATGATACAAAGGTAGCTCAACAAAGTACTCCGGTGATCACTACCTGAAGGACTAAGAAACGAATGTCAGAAACTGCATTGAGATTTAACCAGAGCAACGACAAAACCATGTTAATAAGCAACGCCACATAATGGCTGAATTTATCAATAATCGTCTATCAATTGATGTCTACTATATACTCCAAACAGCAGAATATTCTATAAGTGCGACTTTGTGGTGCGTGATGCGTTTCCAGCGAAATATCTCACTTAAGCGACAGCCTTTCTTACTGCTCACTTTACGGCGGATATATTGAGAGAGCAGGGGAAAAAATACTTCTCGTCATGTTTACAACGAAAAACTCACGCCCTGGTTTTCATCTACTCGGTCTCAAAGCGTCGCACTAATCAAGCTGTTCAGATTTGCGCTGATGTATGCTGTAATTTAAGCTGATTTATGCTATGCGAAATAAGATATCGATAATTTTTGTGTCTTTTCTTGTGATTTTTCCAAGCCGTGAATATTTTTCGAACGTCTATTAGGTTGTTTTAGGAAAGATGCTGTTTGCTACACAGGCTGTTGGCTGTAAAAGAGGGCAGGACCCTTGTCAAGCTGTTTCAGCTTCTCGTCCTGTCTCCTCTTTTCACCTTGAAAAAGAAACCGAATTTATTTATTTATTTATTTATTTATTTATTTATTTATTTATTTATTTATTTCATAACTGAGAATGTGGTATCGTTCCTAAACTTTAGAGATTAGCTGATGTGGAAATAGTTTTTTTACTTTACATCCTGGCATTCGTCAGCGAATTTCGCCACTAAAACACAACTACATATTCCATGCCTCGAAGTGGCTGCACAAGATACTTCTAATTACATTATCATCGTATGTGTCACATTTTTTTACTTCCTACTAAAGCATCGCAATGGGTGTGCGAATACCAGTACTTGCGCAGCATTAGAGGTTCGATAGCAAGCTTTATTTAGCTCGTGCCAAACTATGACTATTCTATTCAGGTACAGGTGAAGCACACAAATTCCCTCATTAGGCAATCACTGAACTTTTCTGAATGAACTCTCTTGCATCTAAAAG
Organism: Dermacentor andersoni; assembly: GCF_023375885.2. NCBI lineage: Eukaryota > Metazoa > Arthropoda > Arachnida > Ixodida > Ixodidae > Dermacentor > Dermacentor andersoni. The sequence continues at coordinate 28,175,770 of NC_092819.1, forward strand.
AAAAAGTAAAACAACAGCGACTACTCAGAAACCGAGTTTTCTTTTTTTTTTTTAACTCAGGCCATCAATTTTTCAATTTCCAACTTCAGTTTACAAGTTTCCTAAACTCTCAGACTGCTTGGACAAACCATAGTTGCTCTTCTGTAGCATCTAACGATCGTCTGTTTATAGAATAAAGTGGTTTTCCATTTTCAGTCTGTTTGAAGCCCTACCTTCCTAGCTGAATTCATATGCAATAGCGGACAAAAAGTGTCATTGCATAAGTAAGTCCGTTGGGCTGTCTTTACATAAACTTGGCCACCGCCTTCACTAGAAAGAAGAAAGGCCTTTAGAGATGTCGCTAAACTGTCCATATATATATATATATATATATATATATATATATATATATATATATATATATATAGAGAGAGAGAGAGAGAGAGAGAGACAGACAGACAGACAGAGAGAGAGAGAAATGAAAGCCAGACAGACGAACCAGAATTGAGCCCGGGAGAGCAAATGATTAAGGAAGAGAATAAGAGTTGATGTGCACATGGGTCGCCGACGTAATTTAATCATCAATGCTGTGTGAGAGACGGTCGCCCCAGTACGGTTGGTTGCCTTCGAAAAATGGCAGCAGCGCTTTAGTGGCCTTCCGCAGCGGTGATCTTGCGAGACCATGGTCCCGGGATCTTGCTCAGCGAGAAAGTTCTTCCGTCCAGCTGGTGCGGACGGCAGGCCTTTCATCTTCGAAGGATGGGCAGTAGCGTAGAAGGTGTTCTATATTCTTCGCAACCACTTGCATTGCAATCGGCGCCATCGGTCATGCCTATCAAGGAGGAATACTCAGTGGTGAATACAACGCCCAGATGTATGTGGACGTTCGCATAGGTCCTCAGAGGTCACGTTGGTGCTGATGAGTTCGTGACTCGCACCAAAGGGCGCACGGCGTAGTACTTATGGGTCAACCGTTCGTTCCTCGACTCGACCTGTGGCGTATGCAAAACTTGGGTCTGAATAGCTTTGTCAGTTGAGTGCAGATGAATGCGGTTCTACGCTGCGCCAAGTCGGCGAGGCTACGTGACACCGGCGAGAACGTCGTAATTATCTTGGGCAAACCGCAGTGCATGACGTATCTAAGACGTGGCGGCGCCACTATCACTACAGCACAGCGCGACGTACGCGGATGAGTTTGTGAGCGTAACCACAACGCCATTACTACGCTCTCTTCTGGCTCTGGTTTTCTCGACAGAGAAGGCTAACAACTTAGGAAAATTTCCCAGAACTTCGATCGCGGTTGCCGATTCAACCAGAACCGAACACTGTGTTTCGTAGCGGTGGATGGCGAAGATGAAGCAGTGTCGGTGCTTCCTTCTTGTACCGTGTAATTTCATATCGCAACTGGAGCATGTGGTTTTACACCATTCTACGCCAGCTAGAGAATTCCGATAGTCTGACATTCTTTACAAAAACTTGGCTGAAACCTGCCCGAAGTACCGGCTTAACAGCCCCACCCTATATTCATTCTAAAAATTTGTTTTCTGTGACAGAATATAAGGAATTGTCGTTATTTGGAGCCAGGAGATAAAATATACGCGTATATTCGACTGACTAGGTCGCCCACACCTTAAGCAAAGAGCTGAAAACACCGGTGAGACGAATATTTCGTGAACTCCATTAATGGTGGTGGATGACGGGTTCTTATAATAAGCGGTGATAATGCCGGTACTGATGATTTTCACACATAATACAGTTACTGTTTTTGTTCCGCGTAATATTTCTTGCGCGATTCCGTGCCCCCGAGTTGAGTTTAGCATCTGTTAGGGACCCTCGGTGCAAAAGCACAAATCGTACTTTGAATCGCGAACGTTGTGCCACCTGCTTTCGATAATTTCATTGGCACAATAATAGATACGAGCCAAATTAATTTCCACAGTAACATTATACAACGTTTCTGTTCGCTCACGCAAATTTCACGCGCTGGTAATTAATAAAATCTATCCTAATACGCCTGCCTAGGAGCACCTAGCTTAACTTGACGTTTCTGTTCGGGGCATTTAAATATAAAGAACAAGCAAAGCAGACGAAAGGGAATAAAAATAAGAAAAAGAAGAATCCCTATTCTATTTTAAATGCCATTCGAGCTAGAGACGTACAGTTAAGCCAGACCACTTCTAAAGATATCCAGCGATTCCTTTATTTCTTTGTCAGTCAATGTCTGTACATTGTTTTGTTGACCAAACTGTATGCAGTGAGCTAAACCCTCAGTAACAACTACCAGAGCATCGGCTTCATTAAGCGCAATTATTATTATTATTATTATTATTATTATTATTATTATTAAAACAATTGATTGATTGGTTGATTCTTGAAAACGTAGCAACAATCACAAACCGTCAAAGAGAGCAAAGAGCGCTGGATGTCTGATTGATGCCACCATAAGGGGTGCGACAACTACCTGTTCTAGAGAGAAAAGAGCAGAGAATTAGACCCATGCAGAAATTCAGAAAATAAATAGCAGACACGGAATGGGAGCAGTCTGACTTTTACGAAGCGAGCACACGGCATCAACGGATTATAAGCGTGAGTGATATGGACGAAATGGTGATGAGCATGAGTCGTACAGAAGGAAAAGTACACAACTATGAGTGCATGACAAGTATGTTTTTTCACCAAAGCAATGTAAAAGAAATCAATGTCAGCCATTGCCTTGTCTTTCATTTTATTATGGTTTTCCTAGCAACAACACCTCTGCAGCGCATTAGCAGCTTGTATAAAGCATAACTTAACCCGCATATAACATACAGAAAAGAGCACTGCATTTGTTAGTAGTACATAGAAATCATAGCCAACAGAAAAAAAAAAGTGTATCACACAAGACAATTTATCTCGCAACATGTAGGCTGCAAAAACCACAGGAAAATGGCAATTTATCTCGGAAGCAGAGGGCGATCAATGTAGTCCACAACAAAAGGACGAAGTAGTGATAGGCCACATTTGGCGTCCTATACTTCAGGAATGGCCAACCTCGCTTCTCCAAAGAAAACATTGTATTTCACACGTAGTCGAGACAGTGTCGCGTTAAATTTAGATATTGGTTAGGCTTCCCTGTTCCCCACAGCAGACAATGTGCTCATTTGCATAACGACACCATGCGTTAGCGCGAACGATGCGAGTTGTCAAGCCTCCAAAACAATGGAAGGACAGCTTGCGTTGGCAAGTGAATGCACTGAAGCGTCTTCTTTTTTTAGCAACGTGGCTGTTAAGTGGGGAGTAAACTTATGGCCGACGGCAAGTAACACTTTAGCCCGATACATACGCAGTGACCCGACAGTTGAAAGCTTTCACGGGCGCTGGGCTGGTTTATAAATAAACGTCGTAGCTCTGGGCCATCGGTTTCCAAGATCGGAAGCGAATCGCACTCTCAGAAAGCTGCGATGTTGTCGTATGTATGTAATGCTAAAGAAAGATAAGAACCAGCGGTGCACGTATACTCTTGAGAAGCTTACTATTTGTAAGCAATCGCGCGTTTTCCCACTGACTCCCTGTATCTGCAGATGACAGTGGAACCCTTGCAGCTCCTTATAGCACCTTCAATGTGTTGGGGTGGCATTTTTGAAACAGTTCAAAAGATACTGATCAGGATCTCAGTGAATGGATAATTGATAAGGTTATTCGTGCTGCTGAGAAAATTAGTTTGCGAAGATTTCCCCAAGAACACTATCTTCAACCGAGAGGTCACAATGTCATGCCGGGAAGCAATGCTCCGAAATTAGGCTTAAGCTAGCCATCCTAAATGTGCAACACCAAGTGTAACCGTGTGCATGGATGGTACATTTAGATCCAGCTTGCTTACTTTCGTGCGCGCAATGTTTCCGTCTTCAATGAAAACTTATTAAAGGAGTAACATTGCGGTAAGGCACCACATGGCCTATAGCATGGACTTGTTAATATCGTAGACAGTCTTGATGGACAAAAGCAAAGCTAAACAATGCGTTCACAAGTTTTGCGCTTGGCGTATGTTTGACGTTGAAATTCCGGCTACTACCACACACGCCGTGAATGTGGGACCTGCACTCAAGTCCTTTTAGTCGAACAAAACATGTGCTTGCACAGCTTCAGTATTTTGATTAGCGTTATTCTCGGAAAGAAAAACAACCACCTTGAACGACTGTTTCCTGCATGTGAATTCAGTACATGAAGCATTACAATGAGCAACAGTACGAGTTATTCAATGAACGACTTAGTTAAATGCATGGGCTCAACGTGTCGCCTAGGCCTAACGATCGGAGATGCTTGTCTAGCCTACGCGAAAGCTTTCCTCGGTGACGAGTACGTCCATTCTGTAATCTTTACTCAAGTGCTGAACCACGTGTGCTTCTGAGCACAAAGTATATTTGGCACAAGTGTATGACAGTGCGTGAGCACAGGGCCTCCGTAAGCGACCGGCGTGGCAGACTATAGCTGCTTCAACTGCTGGTAAAGAGCGATACGCGGTAACGCAGCGCTTTCAGCAAGTACCGGTTTTCGAGGCATTAAACAGCGGTAAAGCATTACGTACCTTCGCAAATGTACCCTTGACCTATGAGTCCCCAGAGCATATCGGTGCAGTGATGGCAGTACGTGGGCTTGTGGAAAGTCCGCTTGGTGAAGTAGTGGCCGTGGCCTGTCTCGTACTCCGGCTGCTGCTGTTGTTGTTGTTGCTGCTGCTGCTGCTGTTCGTCCTGCTGCTGGGAGGAGGAGCCCTCAGCGCCAGCGGCCGACGTCGGACTGGCTTCCTCTTCGGGCTCGGAGCACTGCTGCGGCTCGCTCGAACCGACGCCCATGTTAGGCCTGGCTGCCGACGAAGCCATGTTTCTGCAGCACCGAAAGCAGCTCGCCACCGCTTGCGCTCAGCGAGCCGGTGGCGATGACAGGGCCGCGTCCCAGCGGCGTCTTGAAACCCCGCGGGAGACGGACGACGCCGATGTCGCGTCCGACGACGACGACGCGACGCACCCGACCCGGCGGCGGAGGCTGTCGGCGGCGGCGGGACGCGTCAGTCCCCGGCCCGACGCCAGCTTGCCATGTCACCGCACCGTTTGAGCGCCGCCGGCCGTGCTCTGCGGCAGGTACCGCCGGGCGAACACGCCGACGCGAGGACCGCGGCCGCCGGGAGGCTTGGGCACGCGCGTCGCCCCCGCGGCCACCGGTCTCCGACGGGGCGGAAAGAAACAACACAAAACGGCGGAGAGCCGCCTCCTCCTCCCCCTCTTTTTCTCAGTCAGGCCTAAAAGCGTACACTCTGCTAGCGTGGGTTTCCCTCGAGTCCCGGTAGCGGCGGACGGCCCACAGGGCCGTCGTCTGTGAGGCCCGAGTCCCGCCGGGCGGCGACCGCTGACGGCCAACGGCAGACCGCGGCTCGCACAGGCTTAGCGGCGCTGGAGCTTGGGACGAGGGTTAGCGCCTTCGGGCAGGCCGCCGGAGGCCGCCGCTGCAGTGGCCGCTCCACGGGTCGACGCGCGACTCCCGAACGCAACGCCGGGATGGTGCTGCCGTTTCGGCGTCGCAGGCTTGCGAGGGGGCCTTCTTGCCGGCCGATCTCTACGGGCCATCCTTGTCGTACGAGCACCGCACACACCAACGCGAGCGGGAAATTTTGGGGAAGGGGGGAGGAGAGGATACGCCGAGTAGAGGGGGTGGGGAGGCGGCCGAGGAAACGAAAAGCAGCAGCGAGGCTGTGCGCGTATGTGTAGCGAAAGGGAATTGCAGGCAAAACAGGCACGTCACGTCGCGAAGCCGGGGGTAGCGCACAGTTTGCCCTCAGGGCTAGGATCTTGTTCAGAGCCGGCGGCGGCGTCGGTTCAATCGCGCACAGCGGCAGGCCGGCCCGGCGCGCATCGGTGCGGTCGACGACGGAGGAGCAGCAGAGCAGCCACGGGATCGAAGAGGCCCACCGCGGCGGCGCTCGGTGCTGCTGCTGCGGGGCGCTTACGCTCCGGTCTTCTCATGGGACGCGAGGTCTTCTCGACGCCCCGCTCGGCGACACGGGGAAGCCGTCAGAGTTCGGTCATTGGGCCGCGGCAGGAATCCCAGGGCGGGCGGCCGGTTCGCATCCCAAAACACACGCGCAACGGTGCCGATAATACACCGGTGTGCTAGAGCCCCACTCTCACGGGCCTGATCCGCGGAGCAGAGCCGCGAAAGAGAACGCGGCGAGGGGGCGCTGCGGACGAAGCGCTTCGGGAGAGGAGAACGACCGCTTCTCTCGCTCTGCGTCCGCGGTGAACGCGGAGCCTGCCGGCGCGTTCTTGCGGCGCGCGACAGTTTCGTTCTTGTCGAGTCCGCATTCTGGCAGCGAGCTCCGTTTAGCTTACCTGCGACCTCATTCTTTCTGTCTGGGCAAATTTACCTATTTTGCCCCTACAGAGCCGTCAAGCCGGTTCTGCTACAAGGTTAACCATCGTTATCACGACGTTCAATCTGCTGTCAGCAATTACGTCAGACAGTTTCGCTTTACGCGGTGTGCAGTATGTGGTACCACAGTCCTGCGCAAAAAGCTCGCATATATCCAGCACTAACCACTTTTTGATTTGCTCACTCGAAGGCTCACTTGCGCCTCTTATGCAATAAACAAAACTGCAACTATCCATTGTAGTCACTGTTGGCGTTTAACATCCTAATAATTTAGTAAAGAAAGATGTTAACCTTGAATATCTTCACGTTTTTGCCCTTAGTAATAGATATACGTGCTGTGCCATACGCCAGAACTCGCGTTATTCGAAAAATCAAACGATGTTCTGTGCTCTTTCCAGAAAGTGGGTAGAACTTAACCTCACCGTACTAGCTAAAGTTCTATTATACAACAGTTCATTCGCGAACCTTTTATAAAATAAGCATAACTTTTCCTGTAAACTACGTACGAACAAGAAGGGGGAAAATAAAAATAAAATAAGACGAGTGTCACTAACCGTAAGGATACTTTCCCGCATAAATAGAGTGCTATTTGTAGAAGCCAGCCTCACAAGCCTTGTACTCCCTCAGATTCGTGAAGGCTGAGTCACGACGTACGCTAATCGCGTACGTCAGATACTCATTGATAGGTTACAAAACTGGACATACGGAGTAAATACAAATTAATTGCGGGAAAGCAGAACTTTCAGAACCAGGAATATTCCTTCAAACGAAACGAATCGCTCGTGGGGAAAATCGCGCACGTACGCATTCCGTCGAGATGGGCACCGTTTCTTTTTGTAACATAAGGCTGCGCAATCTATTTCCTTATAACTTCAGTGTAACAGTAGACAAACAAAATAAATTGCTTCACGTGCAGTCTAAACACGATGGCGTGCTGTCATGTTTACCACGTCCGTGTCTACATACAAAAATGAAGATAGCACAATAAAAGCTCAGGCCTCGCCGCCCTTACCTGATGTCTGGTAGGCATTGACATCTAGTAGATAAGATAGCAAGCCCTCATCTTTTCTTTAAAAAGTATTCTCGTTTCTGAGGCCCCAAATCGTGCTACAAGATGTTATTTTTAGCTCGTAATGATAGGCTACTGCGTGTTATTCAGCTAGATTAGAAAGCTTGTAGCAAAATATCAGGCGCTTATTCACTGGGTATATAGTGCAGAACGTGTGAGTCAACAATAATATATACACTACATTACTAGCAGCGTAAGCGCGACAGGCCCCCAATTCTTCGTTTTTTTATAAGAGGGCCAGCCAACAACGCAGACTCCAAACTGCACCTCATAAAACGCTATCAGTGTGCACTTATATGTGATTAATTATTAAGGGAACAGCAGTTTACGATAGGTAGCGAGGCACTGGAAGTGGTAAGGGAATACATCTACTTAGGACAGGTAGTGACTGCTGATCCGGATCATGAGAGTGAAATAATCAGAAGAATAAGAATGGGCTGGGGTGCGTTTGGCAGGCATTCGCAGATCATGAACAGCAGTTTGTCATTATCCCTCAAGAGAAAAGTGTATAACAGCTGTGTCTTACCAGTACTCACGTACGGGGCAGAAACCTGGAGGCTTACGAAAAGGGTTCTACTTAAATTGAGGACGACGCAACGAGCTATGGAAAGAAGAATGATAGGTGTAACGTTAAGGGATAAGAAAAGAGCAGAATGGGTGAGGGAACAAACGCGCGTTAATGGCATCTTAGTTGAAATCAAGAAAAAGAAATGGGCATGGGCAGGACATGTAATGAGGAGGAAAGATAACCGATGGTCATTAAGAGTTACGGACTGGATTCCGAGGGAAGGGAAGCGTAGCAGGGGCGACAGAAAGTTAGGTGGGCAGATGAGATTAGGAAATTTGGAGGATCAACATGGCCACAATTAGTACATGACCGGGGTAGTTGGAGAAGTATGGGAGAGGCCTTTGCCCTGCAGTGGGCGTAACCAGGCTGATGATGATGATGATGATGAATTTTTTTTTTTTTTAGTTCCGGGGTTTAATTTACGAGCCCGGATTAATTTTGACCACCTGGGGATCTTAAAACCAATGCGCGATACAGGGACGTTCTTGCATTTCGCCCCACCGAAATGCGGCCACCGCGGCCTGGATTCGATCCCGCGCCTTCCGGCTCAGCAACGCAACATCATCATCAGCAGCAGCAGCAGCAGCCTGGTTACGCCCACTGCAGGGCAAAGGCCTATCCCATACTTCTACAACTAGCCCGGTCATGTGCTAATTGTGACCATGTTGTACCTGCAAACTTCATCTCATCCACCCACCTAACTTTCTGCCGCCCCCTGCTACGCTTCCCTTCTATTGTAATCCAGTCCGTAACCCTTAATGACCATCGGTTATCTTCCCTCTTCATCACATGCCCTGCCTATGCTCATTTCTTTTTCTTGATTTGAACTAATATGGCATTAACTCGCGTTTGTTCCCTCACCCAATCTGCTCTCTTCTTATCCCTTAAAGTTACACCCATCATTCTTCCTTCCATAGCTCGCGCAACGACAAAGCCACTATAAAACCATGGCGGGTGACTTGTGCGATTAATCGTTCAGCCTATTAGCGTACCTCGCACGTTACAGGAGGCAAATTCCTCGCCAATGGTCATTGGCTTTCATTAACTCAATAAATAACGCTATTTCTAGACGACTTCGTTTCATATATCAAGTTATACCAAACAACTTTTGCAGCAATAGACAAATTCTTCACGCTACCCACCACGATGGCTCTCTTGCTCTGGCGAAGTGCTGCCGAGCACGAGGTCTTAGGTTCGACTCCAGGCCGTCCCGGCCCCCATTCCGATGGAGGCGAAATACAATAAAGCCGGTGCCCAATAAAGCTCTGTATGTGCTTTAGGTAACCACAAATATTCCGGCACAGTGAATCCTTTCAAGTCGCGAGATAAGCAAACCGCATTTCCTTTCTCGCTGGCTCAGCAGCTCCCTTTCTGCAGAAGCCTTCTTTTTTTTTTTTTTCAAGGCACTAAAAAGAAAGACTAAATTAGTTAAGATTGATAACACGGCCTTCTAAAACTCTATTTTCATTAACTTCGCGGTGAAAGGTTGAACATTAGAAAAAAATATCAAAGTCAAACTACAATTTTTTCCCGTGCCGAAACCTCGACGTCGGTATATGTCGGTATGACGTCACAGATTCGAAAGCACCCTCTCTTATCTGGACTTCTGTGGCGCAGCAAAGTGTTATCAAAACTTCCCGAATTTAGTCTTTTAGCAAAAGTAAATCCCACGTGAGACGTATGCTACACATCCAACAATTTCATACGAGCGCATATGTTTGATAAGCGTTCCCGTATATGGTTATACGAGATCATCGGATATGCGTCATATGCGGCATATGCGATTTTTTGATAGGGCAATCGGCTCCTTTAGAATATAATGTAGTTCATATTTACCGATACAAAAAAAAAATTAAGTGTAGGCCCGAGCAGGCGCTGTCAAAATTCATGACGTCACGGCGCGCAGGTGCGGGAATTTCAAAGCGGCGTCGCCACCAGTCCTTCGATATCGCGTCTTTTCTGGCTTGCCAAGCCTCCTCTCACGATGAGTTGCTTTGTGGGTATCGTAGAAAAGAGTAATTTACTAATACAGCGCAACTTACCGATGCTATTAACATTAGGGTGAACTTGAATTATGAGGTTTTTAGGTGCCAAGCCCACGACCTGGTTACGAGTCATGGCATATATTGGGGGACTCCTGATTAATTTTGACTACCTGGGGGTCCTTTACCGTGCCCCTAAATCAAAGTACGCGGGCGTTTTCGTGAGGTGAGTTCACTGTGAGATGAGTTCTGTCAGAATATTTTTCTCTTTAGCATCCCTTCAATAGGGACTATTTTTCTTTTTAGCATATACATTCAATAGAGACGAACACGTCGAATAACGGCAGACACGCAGGAAGATTCAAACACTTCCCTCACGCTAATGAACAACACGAGTAAAGCGTTGTTGCTCACTTTCAGCTGACTAAACTGCCTTGACAATGAAAACAAGAACATGATCGGGCATTGCTCAAGGAAGCCCGCTTGACGCTGGGCAGGCAAGGCTCAACGCATTAAAATACAGTTATTAGGATTCGTCTTTACGACTTTGCAGAACACTATGCTATTAATTTCTCAGTTTAATTCATGTTTATTTTACCTGTAAACGTACCGAAAAGCATAAATTACATAGCGCGCTACGGACAAGGATGGCAGATACACGGTAATGTCATTTCGTTTTGTTAATTCTTGTCCGCAATGCGCTACGTAATCTGTACGAATAGCACACCGACAGGCCCAAATATAGACCTTAATCCTGGAAAGGAATATGGACTAAATGCTTAATCGACAGCTTGACAAGGCATATAAACCCCCACAAGGCATTTGCATACAAATGGACACGAACGTAATGATTTCCAAGGCACCGAATGCTCAACAATTAGATAGCGCATCGCAGATTTGGTAATGGTTATTATACAAAAATAATAAAACAAAATAACAATTAGAATGTTCACACATAGCATTAAGCAAAAAAAAGTTTAAAAAACAATAAAATGCAAAGGCTGTATGCAAACAGCACACGAGTGGCAGCATGAGTACATTTCAACATGTCAGGATGTATTAATGAGAAGCAGGAACATTCCCGAATTAGCTACAAGCAATAAAGAAGTAGAAACTATTCAAAATATCGTTTTTTAAGTTATTTATGTGTACAATAAGTTATGCGTTCACATTTAATAGCCGGGAGAATTACGTTGAAGGGATTGCAATATATAATCCTTTCTAAATCATGGTATCATGCAGGGCACATTATTATGCGTACGTGCATTGTCTGGGTTCTTTTCAAGAATGAAACAATCATAAGAAAATCATAAGAAAAATTTCATTAAAATCGGTCCAGGGGTTACCTCATAAAAACTTTTTTGCGTTTTATATGTATTTGGTTAGGTCGTATCTGAGTTGGGCTCGAGCTAAAGCTTCCTCTTAATAAGCTTGCTCAAAGCACATAACTCTCTGGTCCCCTTTAACAGCAGAATACAATTAAGCGTATGGTCATAGACCAGCGAGCGAAACTTTTTTTGCAAACAGTTTATTTTTCTGCAAAATTTGACAAAACATTCATAAATGAGTACAATGAACTCGAATTTGTTAATGTTATGGAAGTTTTGGGAAAGTTGGCAAGTACCCACGTGACTTACCGTTGTGTCACTTTGTCTTCGTATTTATCACTACAGCAGCTTCATAATGGTATAATGCAGTGCGAGTACAACAAAACAAACAGCATGTGTGATATCGTAAAAAATACAATTTTATTCATTGCAAACACCTTCAAAAGTGAGCATGTGTTTTACAATATGTTGGCAGTTAAAAATATAGGTGGGAATGTGACATTTTACTATATGCATCACACGAAAGCACATGAAATGGTGCCACAACCATTCGCTTATGGGGAACCGGGCTTTATGAATTGAACACATTTTAATGAAGAGCAAAGACTTCCTTTTGAAATAAAAGTCATGATGGGACAAATGTGTGTGTGCACAAAATACATGCGCCAATAAAATGGTTAATGCATCCAGTCTAATTCCCCTTTCTTAGCACAAGGGAGTTGGCTAAGTGCCCCATACCTTTTTCAAATCAACTACACAAGAAGGTGCATGCTAATGCAACAATCAACCAGCTGAATATATTTCCCATTCTCAAAAGGTATTTAGGGCAACATAAATGTCAGTATGAGCTCACAACATTAATTCCCACTCAACAAACTCCCTTGAATCATACATGTGGAAAAGGGAATGTTCTGCGTGTTCAAACAAACCCACTAAATAACACTTCCGAGCACTAATAGTTTGTACTAGGAGTTATCAAAAAATAGCAAATTTTGGGCCTCTTATGACCTATATCTTTTTCTTCATTTTATTTTGCCAGCAGTTATTTTCTAGTCATATGACCTCAGCAGGACTCCATAGCATTGAACATAATAATTCACGTAACTACAATGTGTTAGATAACTTGACCTCAATGGCACAAAACTATGTGAACAAGATACTGTAGAAACTTATTAATGGTGTGACTTACAGGGCAAAAATGTGCAAAACTTGCAGAGTCCCACATGCTTCTGTCTTTTAAATAGGGAGCATCAGCATGACCAGATACTTTGATACCCCAAGTGAAGCATCAGCTTTTTGTGAATCCAGTCCTAATGGCTTTATGCAACCAAACGTCAAAACACATTTGCTGCAACTGACCGCGCAAAGTGGCTGCCGGGAATTTCTACTTTGACAATCAGATCAGCGGCTTTGAGACGGGGGCAGATAGCCAGTTAGAAGCTGTGGGCTTGAATGCAGATGCCAAATGAGGAGCTTCGGGAGTAAAGGAGGCCAGCTGCTACACTATTCAGTAAAATTAGAGCACCATCAATATGGCGAAAAATCTATGAGTCACAAAGAATTACGAAGAGTTCAGGCAATTAAAATTATTGTTTTTAATCCACACAATAAACCACATATAATTTGTAATCTCAGAAGACATTTCTCCCCTTCTCATCTACGCTTTTTGTTGCTCCTTTGGGTGTGCAAAAAATCAGCAGACTTCAGTGATTCCTCCGGCTCTGAACTCTATCACTGCGACAACAGCAATATTTCACAACAAACACAGCCATACTCTCAAGAACAACTTCTTTGTGATGTACACAATGTCATTTTTGTTTCCTACAGTACTGTCTGCTGTGGCCTCCGAAATACATATGCAGATGCTGCTACTCTGGCAGTCAGTAAAACCCACAGATCCCTGCACAAGTTGCCATTTTCCAAGTGCAGATGTTCAAACAAAGCCCAGTGGTTAGTGTGACCGGCTCCCAACTGCACATTGCCACAGAGGCATCTTCCATCCACAAGCATTATAGGACATAACCTTCATCTTTGATACGGTGCTGGGTATACGTCTCACAATGTTCATCTACTGGATGGGGATAGTGTATTTCAGCATAGCTTGCGAGAGATGTGTATAAGCATAAAAATTGAATGAGAACAAAGTCGTGACCTTTGTGGTAGATAAACACAAACATTCTAAGAGCCTACACGTTGGATGAAGGTAAACACAATTGTATGCATTGCCCTCAGCTGCAAAACATTTACTTATCTGCTTCACTAAAGCGTTCCTTTACATAAATTCCAACATCTGCATTAGATCTGCATGTTTATTTATATGATCTTTCTGCTATAAGCTCAGATGCAACTCCTGCTTCTCTCCGATGTGTCTTCTCTGCAGGCACCCACTAACAGCGCTTCTCGCATCAACTGACATGACCAGTTTGGGCCATGAGCCAAATGAATGCACATTGTCCATTTTTTGTGCCCCAACCACATCCCTGGACAACCGCAGAAACAACACTCAAAGGGCTTTACCTGTTTGTCTCCTTAAAAATATTACACGCGAGTCAAATTTTATGTCTTTCAATGAATTTAGCACCAGACATATCACAAATTTATATTGTCTTCATTTTGTTTGTATTTTTTCATGTAGTATATATAAAAAGATCAATTATGCAGCAATTTGTCTACAGTAAAGCTCATCACAACATATTCTCAAGATATCCACCTATTGCCTCATATGGCCAAAAAGGCACTTTTACGAGGAATATACTACAGAACTGACAAGATGAACACTGGCAGCAATTTATTGTGTACACGTTGTACACATAGAAGAAAATAATATAGGGAAAACTCCAAACATTATCTCGTAATGTCAAAATATAAGAAAATTAAACACGCAGTGCCTCAAGTTTAAAACTGCACGCAAGTTGAAACTGACAGTGCTGTTTGTAGTTCAGATCTTCAGGCTGTTATTTAAAGGCATAATGTTAGATTTTCGTAACTCTCATATTTTTTTCATGGAATGAAGACCCAGGATCTTGGACAAAATACTCACTAGCCTCGGAGCACCCTAAATAATTTTAAATAACAGCTCTTTTACAGCAATATTCCATTTCATTTGTCAGGGAGTTACAGTGTCATGAAGTCATCGATCACACGGAAGCAGGACACTGCGACATTTTGACTTGCTCCAGCACGCTTTATTGTCTGCTATGGTGCTACATCGGTGCTCACAGCAAGTAGCAGCATAGGAGATAATTGAGTATACTGCATCGAATGTCAAGACGTCACAATGTCCTGCTCTCACGCGAGCACATTCTGCATTATGACGTCACGACAGAGTTATCTCCGGGAAACCGAAACTGACTATAGAAAAGCTATTATTTATTTATTTATTTAATTATTTATTTAATAATTTATTTATTAGGTTAAATTATTCAGGGCACTCTAAGGCTTGCCAGTTTTCTTTTTCTGGGGTTTAGAGGATGGCGAGTTTCATTTAATGCAAAAAAAGAATGAGTCAGAAATTGGTTTTAAGTGTGCTATCTTGTAAAGAGCAAAACCAAGAAAAGCAAGTAAGTAAAAGCCAAGTAAATATGATCTTCTTTCACTTATGAACTGTATGAACATCCTTTATTATTATTCCCCTTCTCATTATGACTATGCAAGAAAGAGATTCAGAGCTGAACATTGCATGTGCAAATGCTTGCCGACCTCATTCTGGCTGTGACAACATGCAGAGACACCCATTTACCTACTAAGTGCAACTCAAAGGATTTCAGGTCACAAAATCAGTGCGGTGTCAACCACTACAACATCTCCAACAGTCTAGGCATCGCTCCAGAATTTAAAACCTCATAATTTAATCAATTTATAAATGCTTGCATGACTGAGTAAACTCCATTGCAGTCAACCTCCTGCAGAGTCTTGCTAAATTATGTCTGTTGCTATTGAAAAGGCATTATCGAGAAGGAAATTCTGTACGAATAGAATTACGAATACGAATACGAATACGAATTCTGTACGAAGCCAGCAATAGAGGAGAGTCTCAAGTTCATGTCAGTCACCAGGCGGTGTATGCAACCCATAGTTTCTACAGACCCCAACGTGATGAGTTTCTCAGATGGGGACAGGTGCTCAATGCAAGGAGAAATTATAGTGAGAGTTAGTAAACACTCAAGAGCGCCATACAGGCCACATTCAACAGCATCATGCATTCATATGGCCTGCAGGCAGGTGCATCTGTTTAAAACCCTAATATATTCATAAACCTATGCTCCACCAACTAGACCATAATCTCATTGGCACCAGTATGCACTGTCGAGAAAATACTGCCAGCAAGGAACGCAGCAGATGCCAGAAAATGAAGCACCCAAAGAAAAATTAAAGGGGCCCTGAAACACTTTTTGAACATAGTAAAAAAATGTTGCCGATCTGTTAACAAGGCTCCTGTGAACATGTGAGCCAAATATTATTGCACTGAATGCAGCAGGGAGTTTGCAATACCATGTCAAAAACAGTGAATGGTCGCTTACTTTTGCATCTGCAATGTCATCATCGAAAGCAGCTGGCAGATACTATTGGCCGATTTCGTGATCACGAGGACATTCTCAGTAATACATAATTGCTAATTTTTGAGCTAAATAAATGAAGAGTATTTGTCTGCAATCTCAAAAAGACAGAAAAATCATTTCATCTTTACATTACACGTAGCTGCATCTGCCGTGCTTGGCCTCCGACATGGCAGCAGCGTTGTGCGTAGCATAGTCTATCGTGGCTGCCATGGCATGCCGCAACAAGCACTTTTGCCACCATGACACTCAACTTTTGGCCAAGGCTTTTTTGCTCTCATAGCTTCTCCGCTATGTAGCTTCCAGTATGCTAGGAGAAACGAAAAGGAAGAGAAAGCCAAGTATCGGTGCGATAACCTCAGTTATTGTAGAAGGATGTGAATATGTTTTTCAGCATAAGATTCGTGGGATGACATACTTTAATAGTGAGGCTAAAACACATTAACGGGCTAGCTGGTTAGAATCCATGATAGAATGTATAAGTACGACTGAACGAGGACGTAGAAAGAAACAGGTACACAGAGACAGCACTGAGGCCAATCTATTAGCTAGAAAAATGGTTCAAAGCCCCTTTAAGTGTCAAACAACACTCGGTAGTAACGAGCAAGAAGACTATGGGGATCTGAGAGGCTTGAAATTTGTTAGTTATAGCTATATGAAGAAAACGGACGATAAAGACGGATAAAGCACACAAAAGTTGGTTGTTGGTTTAATTGAAGTATAGAAATAATAGAGAAAAGGGAAATGCAAGTGGACAAAAAGACAACTTGCCACAAGCAGGAGCCGAACCCACATCTCCTACATTACACATGTGGTGCTTTACCAGGTCAGCTACTGTGGCAGCCATCCTCCCCTCCACTTTCACAGGTATTCATGTGTGTGCAGGATTAGCCCTGGAAGTGTCAGCCGTGACACTGACTATGCGACCAAAAAAGCTGCTAGAGTGACACGATGCTTATAGGTAAACAAAACAAAAAGCACACCGGGAAGTAAGCATAAAAGAATAACACAAGAACATGTGTCCGTATGAAATGTAAAATAATCACTCGGAGCCTCGCTTTAACGTTACACACAATTTTGTAACTATGCTGAATCAAACAAAAACTTTACGCCACCACCAACACAAAAAAAAAAAACGCTTTTCTATGAGAATGGACACTACATAAAAACAAAACCACCGTAAAACAATGTGACTTACAAACAAGAGCTCTTACCGAGAACTCTGACCAAACTCTCTTCAAACACCAAGCAAAGCATACTTGGCATCTTTCTGTGAATTCTTGGAATAAAGAACACAAAATATTTAAGATATAAAACTTCCAAAAGTACAGATAAAAGTATGTTTTTAGATTAATCTACAACACATTTGCATAGAAGCTGAAAATGTTTAAGCTTTAAAGACCCATTTTCTTCGTCACCATAATGCCACCTTCTTTTAACAGAATAGGAGCATCACATTATTTTCTCATATTTCATTATTTACAATCTATTTATAAAGTAGTACATTTTATATGCAGTGCACTTTCACCTGATAACTAATTTTCAGGTTTCATTTGGTTAAAGCAGTACTGACAGAATTTTTTTTTTCTTCCTTGGATAGATGCCAACCCAATAATTACACTATGGAGCCTCAGTTCCTAAAGAGCACAACAAATAATTAGTCATGCGACTTATTTATGCAACCAGTTCAAAACACAACCATGTGCAGCGCAGATTCGTATGTGAAAAAGATACGATTCACATCACCAAAACTTTGTGGCGGTCTCATGGTATCAGGCACCACTGACAAATACACATGCCCTATGAACATGCCACCGAAAGCAGAGTCCATTCAGCACCGGGTGGGATAAGAAGGCAAAGCAAGTTCCCCTGCATTTCGAAGAGAAATGCATAATTGGTAAAGCCAATTTGGCAGCTTTCGGCAACACAACTACCATTCCGGGCTGACTGGCACGCTCTTGTGCTGTTTGCGATGATAACAGAACACCACCTCCACTTTAGGTGACGTGAATTGTATTTTTTTTTTATTATTTTTGTTCAAAGCACGCTGCATTTGGTGCTCATTTTGAATGGGTAGCATAGGAGGTGCTGCAATTAATTACGTATCTGCGGTGCAGTCAAGGAATTAAGGCTTCATTCCATACTTCAGGAGTCGACAGCTGCCTAAAAAAGTGGGCCGCAATGTTTTCGTGTCAGCATTCCTTTAAGCAACAGTTATACACTTCTGATATTCACGCTCATTAAACGCTCAAATACTCAAACCTACACATAACAATTAGTGAGAAATATCAGTAAATAAAATCCGTTATGTCTGTGTTCGATAGGGCTCGCAACGTTTGACATATGTACCATCTTGCAGAAGTTTTCTGTAGAGCGCAATGTACCGGGCAACATTCCTGGTTTTGGGGACAAGAAAATCAGAGGAGAAGGTCAGCTTGTCCTTCAGTGATGGCCGCAGCTGTGGTATCTGCAGGTTTCGCAAGAAGGCTATCACAAAGGAGTAGCAGTTGTGCTCCGTTTCATTGTATCTAGAATGAAAAGAATGACATAATGGGCATCCGATTGATCGAAAGGGGGCTTGTATGCAATGGCGTAGAGTAACATGTGAGGCACCCCACATTAGAGTGAAATCCACATGCTTTAGCCCCTCATTAATTTGGTACAACACAATATTTTTTTCTGGTTCACAAAAAATACAAGCCATGTAGTGATCATCACTACCTTTGGTGTATAAGTACAATGATTAAGTTAATATAGAAAAATAAATAGTTGCATTTTAAGTGTGATTGTTACTTCAGTACTTTATTAATAGATTCCTAAGGCTTCTTATGGCAAAGCTCATCATGATATTTAAAGATAAAAGTTGAAGAAAATGTATCGAACAAGAAGCTAATACAGTGATATGACTGACTGCTCACAACAGCCCAGCCGCCAAAGAGTTAAGAAAGCAAAGTTGTGCACCGTGCAGGCTTACATTTGCACTGGTTTCCCTAAATGAGCGAGCAAACAGTTCCACACACAATGTCACAAATCTGTGGGTGCAACTACCAAAAACGAGACTTGTAGGATGGCGAATCAGAAAGTCTTGCCCCTATTTCTTTGTAGCCAAATTATGGCAGTAAACGCGAAGCCAACATATCAATTCCCAGGAGTCGACTTTTCTTGGACCGGCACGGCCTTATCTGCCAGTAGCTCTGTGGCACAGTGCTGCTGTCAGTTGTTGAAGGTAGCGGTTGTGCTTCACACATTCATGGTGTACAAGCAACGAAGTGTGACTTGTTTTCAACAGAGCAAGAGACAAACACCCATCAACATCCAGAGGGAAATGCAGTCCACGTATGGGGAAAGGTGTCTCGCTTTGAGAAGTGTGAGGTGGTGGTGTTGTTAGATCGCAATTTGTATCCTTCACGACAATGTGAAGCCACATGTGGCAATCAGTGCACTGACAAGCTCCAGTTCTTTCAATGGGAGAGTCTGGACCATCCACCATCCAGTCTGGACCTCGCCCCTTGTGATTTCCACGTTTTCGGTTCACTGAAGAAGTTTCTCGCAGGACAGAGATTCACGTGCAACGATGAAGCCAAGACAGCAGTCCAACAGTGGTTCCACAGTCAGCCGGACAAATTCTGCCGCAGGGACATCTCAAATTTAGTGCTGTGATGGGACAAATGTCTGAACCAGTGTGGGCACTATGTGGAAAAATAGTTTAAGGTACGTAGAATAGTATGTATATCTGTAATTACCTGTATGTACCTTGTTTTGGCTAACAAAATATAGGGGCAAAGACTTTCTGATTTGCCTTTGAAGCTATGCATAAGCTTTAGAACATACTTCATCAATCACAACTGATTCCCATAACAACAAAAACTACCCAAGGGGAAAAAACACCAAATGGAAATACAGGTGCTAAAAATCACAAGTAAACAAATACATCATTGCATTTAAGGCCATTGCTAGTCAATACACAAAATATTACTAGCATAAGCCAACATACCGCTTGCTGTCCCAGGCATCCTGGCTTTCAGTAACGGATAAAGTGTAATCCCAGAATTCATGCCAGGCTGTTCCCTCATCTGTAATGACTGGCACAGCAATGCACTGTGACCACATGGGTTGTTTGGCAACTTTGAGCCCTTCCTTGTCATACTCGTGCACTTGACCTAATAAAGACAAATGAAGGCAAACATGCGAGTGCTACTGTAAGTTCAGCTCTCTATAAATTTGTTTACTCACTAAGTCGTCTACAACATCGCCTATATATCGTTCAGTGGCCTTTAAGGCAACGCCGCGGCATCCATACATGCCCTATGAACAACTGCAAGAAGGCTAAGATGCACGAGAACCCCGTAACAACACAGCCATCGATCAGGCATGCGACACCACAATTAATGCTCGTGATCAAGAACCCCGAATCGGCGATGCTATCTGGTGCGTACTTTTAACGGGCAACGTCAACGTCACTTATCATCGAGGAAGTTAGTTTGGCAGAGCTGTAGCTGGGGCGTATCAATTTTATTACCATTGGAGTCCGTCACTCCCGTGTGCAGGTCCAGTGAGCTCGAATGCAGACTGCAAAGAAAGGTTGAGGTGACAATAAGAGGATTCACTTTCTTTTTTAGCCTACAACAAGCCAGTAAGCATGCAAACTATCCACAAATATGCCTCCCTGCTCCCTCCACAAACCACGAAGCCCACACACTGAGCGGAGAATACGGGCTGAAGCCACGTAAATAGAATTTAACTCTTCGGGGAGCCATAAAGCACAGCGCGCAAGTGCGACAACAAAGCGCGCACAGGAAACACAAAGTCACACAAAAATAGGGCGTTACACTTACTGCAGAAAGTCGCCTTTCGACGGCTTGATCACAACACAGCACGGAGATTTCTGCGTGTTTCTGAAAGGATACGGTATCCTGAACGGAGGCACTCGCAGTTCGGCGTTTTCGAGCTCCAGGCCACAAATCGGACAACACTTAGGCAGCCGCAGACACAAAACGTTGGCACGCTTCTCGCAGTGCTGGAAACACAAGATCGCTAGATCTTGGTCGTCCATGGTTTCACCGGTTTGCACAGCGAGCCTTCATGCACAATCTGTCACGATGTCACTTCCATGCGACGGCTCAAGTGGGTTAAGAGCACAACAGTCTGCCGCTGGGCCAAGTTCTGGGTCGCAGGCAAATACGCTTCAGCTCACTTTCCGCCATCGAAAAAGTGGCACAGGAAGATGCGGTAACGGGAGCCAGTTTATCCTGTTACGAACTTCGAAGGTAGCCGTAATCGCAATATTGTTGGGCGAGCGAGTTTGTTGTGCATATGGTGCTGCCATCTACAAGGTCTCGTTGACACTACTCAGGAATGCACATGACCTCGTACATAACAAAAGCAACTTGAACTAAAACAGACCGGATCAAACCTGGAATTAATTTAAACGTTGTCTTCTACATATTGCTTATTACTGGCATACTGAATAGTAATCACCTGTAGAAGGGCAATACTTGCTAAGGCGGGAAGTTCAAACATAAATTGCGTTTGAGCATCGTCTCGCGCTAATGACCGCTTTTTCTTTTGCGTTTTTTATAAAGTTTGAAGATTTGAGAAGCGTTTTCCTTCACTCATGGCTTAAATATGTGCCTCAAAGTATGGTTTATGTAGCCATTCTATAAAATATTCACGTGTCGTGGGACTCGTGGCTGCGTTCAGCGGCGTAGCAAGGCGAGGAGGGAGGGCACTGGAAACAAGGCCCTCTCCTTCCCCCATCGTCGCCCCGCCAAAGAAAAGAAACAAAAAGAAAGAAAGAAAAATTGGCTGCGTTCACGTAACGAACGGCGATTGAAATTTCCAGGCAAGCGCGAAAAAAACATAAGACCTATGAACCCCGTCCATCCTTGTCTCCTTTTTTATTTCATAATTTATTTATTGGTAATTTCGTAATTTATTTATTGGTAAAAATACAGGAAATTACATGTGTATAGTATACAAAAGGAGGTCCCATAGTCGAGGACTGTATCGGGACCTCCTGTTGAAGATACTTATGTCATGGATAAATATAAAACAAAAGCCAGGCACCGATATAAGTTGCCATGCTAAGGTATTGACAATTCTCGTAGGTAGGTGCGTCATGTTGGCCTAAGCAATGCCATGCATCATCCTCATGTACTGATCATCATGCCGGTTGGTGTAAGAATCGCTGCTGCAAGGATTCAAAAGGCACAGAAATGGCTGGTGGAATCGCGGTAGAAGTTTCAACGAAGACAGACCAAAATCGGGAGTTAGCAGTGACCTGTTACAAAGAGAGAGATAAGAAAATCAATAATGAATAAATCTGTTCCTTTCCTTTTTCTCAGTTATTAACAACAACATGCCATTCGCACTCTTGCCTTTCACACTCATTTCAAACCAATCCTCAAGTGGGCTGCATAAGCGACCCACAGAAAGTCTAGAGCTTAGTCCAGATGATAAAAGCGTTTTTTTTTTTTTTTCTGTAAGTGAATTTCGGTAGTACACAAATTTGACGAACTTTAATTAAAGCATGTGGATGGGCTACACTTGTTTCAAGTTACTGACACGTTACTCAGGAAAAAAAATATTATTTGACATTTTTGCAGTCACTGCAAGGGTGACCGAACACCAATACAGCTTGCTATGAGAAGTGTTGGCCGACAAGGCATTAGTAACGTCTCGAAAATCGCAGCTTTGTTTGTTAATTCAGTGCGATGCTAATAAACTGAACAGTACGCAGCACGTGCAGCTGTCCCGTAGTCAAACTTTGTCTTGTATTAACTGGCCACGCAATATGAATCCGGGGAGGCACATTTTCATCAAATTAGCGTCATTCTGCGAAAAGCGGTGACAATAAAGTGCCTAATTCTTTAAGGAAAATTCAGCAACGCGCTAGTTGGTTAGACATAATTAAAACTGTTTGTTTGTTTGTTTGTTTGTTTGTTTGTTTGTTTGTTTGTTTGTTTGTTTGTTTGTTTGTTTGTTTGTTTGTTTGTTTGTTTGTTTGTTTGTTTGTTTGTTTGTTTTATCTATTCTTGTTTAATGTTGAAAAGTAGAACATCTGCCATCAGTGTAGGTGCACAAGAGGTCTGAAGGGGTATACGGGGTACGTGACGTATTCGCATGTACCTGAACAAGTGAAAGGCATGCGGGAATTGTGTCTTCTCCAGGTTAGTCAGGAAAACCTTTCCAGTGGGATCTTGTCGAATGTGAACCTGGCCGCCTTTGTCCACCGTGTAGGAGATGAAGTGCCCATGACCCCTCGAGTCATGGTAACCTTGTCGGCCCAGCACTATACCGTTTGGACCCGTACTCATCTCTTGGAAAGAGCTGGCCGCGAACGACCTCATGTGTGGATGCGCCAGGCTCTGGGAGGCGCACAAGGTCGTCAGGATGAGAGCCGTTAGCCAAGTACTACTCATGGTCCCACTTGCCGGCCTGCTGGTGAGAAAAATCGCGTGCGCGCACCGTGGAGTCATCCAGCATATGTGATCTAATCTCGACGCACTGCATGCGTATGCGAGAAAGAGTGGGAAAGGTTAATTATACCCAACATTTAATATATTAAGGTTTTAAAAGACAGGATCATATATAAGCAGGCTGGGATTGCGTAAGCACGTTTCATTTAGCAAATGACCAGGTCGCCGTGGAAGAACAAGCAAGCAATGAATCTGGTCTGTTTCTTTTTTTTAATGTGAAGAATATTTTGGCGCACTCAGACCAGTTTTCTTCCCGGCTGTTTAGCTACCTAGTGCCTAGCCATCTAGCTATCCCACGAAAATATGCACCGACCTCGGAGATAGTGCAATCTAAAAAATGACCTATTGACCTCGCTATGTGTCACTGGGTATGTGCCGCTCTTCAACGAACCTCTGTGACGCCAACTTGCATCACTGTCTATATGTGCCACTGGGTACGCGCGGAATTCACGGCGGCGCCGCCAGAGGGCGTAGTGTGTCCAGAGCGAAGTGCGAGAGAGGAGCCTGGCTGCAGTGCGTGCAAGCCTCATACATGACACGTTTCGCTTATTCGCATACTTGGCTGATCCTCGTAGATTAGTTCTGCTCGAACTTTACTTCTTTTTCTAACTCCCCTGTGTTGCTAGGGGTCATCAAGAGACCTCTCAGGTTCAGGTCGTACAGCTATATATAGCTAATTACTCAGGTAATGCTAGAGAGAAAGAGATAGAGGGAGATGAAGAGGAAAGGCAGGGAGGTTGACCAGGTATTGTCTCCGGTTCTCTACCTTGGGTTGGGAGATAGGGGTGAGAAAGAAGACAGAGAGGAAAGGATTTAAAAAAATTCACACACAGAGACACACGCATGAAGGGTGTTCCAGTTAGAGACGTTCACAAAGGCCGGTAGATCGAGATAATTCGAGAAAGTCCACAGGCACTTAATGGGCTCATTTTGATGACAGCGTACACAGCAAAGAGGAGTACTGCTGTCAAAAAATGGGGTTGATGCTCAACATGTTGAACACCTAAGTAATATTCTGTCAACGCAAACAGGCTACACGGACATTGCTGTGGTAGCAAGCAACTATCGAGCCCTTCCCATGACAATGAAAAGCCACGCACGAAATGTACTATCGGCGCCAAAAGTTTACAAAGCGCCGCGATCCACTGAACAGACTGATTTCTGCGTAGCGTATGTGCATGTTTTCTCCACTTGTCTGTCCGAATATATATAGTGTGGGGTTTCGCGCAATGCGAGACCTCGTGCTAAATATATGGTGGTATTCTGATACTTCGATCCTTCATCCAGTAAGACTTTTGACGCCAATAGTACGTACATTCATTGCGCACGGTATGTAAGCAAAAGCCCGGCCATTCTCTCTTGTTAAAACTGTGCTTCTCTAATTCGGAATGTAATAGGCTCAGGACCCAAAAGAGGGTTCATGTGACTAAAATGAAACATGGTGTCACTTACGTTAAGTTTGCTTGAGAAGCGCGTTTTGTCTGAGGAAGCGCGGAGACGTGGCCCAGATATCTCCTTTCCAGACAGCTACACCAGCGCCGTTCAGTGAGCTGTCTTCACAGGCTGTCTGCTCCATAATATTCGGAACAATGCAACCGCGGACAGCTGCGCCGTACAAAGCAGACACCGGCATCCTTGAATGTATATATATATATGCGACATATAATTCGCTCACACATGTTATTCTCGAAACCTTGTTGTTCAGGATCGTCTTACTCATGTCTGCACGGCGTTTACATTGTAGCGCTACGCAATTCTCCGTGCAGTCCTAGGACGAAGCCGTACCCGCGGCGCCTTCGCTCAAACAGGGAAGAGGGTGTTCAATGTTAACGCGGAGTTACCACGTGCCTGCCTACATGTGCGCTCCAGCTGGAATTGTGAATGCTTTTTTCTTGCATCGCATGTGTCTTCCAAGCATGTCCATCAACACGGCGGCGTGCCTGATTCTTTTTGTGGGGTTCTCCAGTTCCACGCACCTTGGTTTCGAAAAATGGAATGACCCAAAATGGAATAAAAGACCCATTCTAAGATAAATAAAAACAAAGGATCAACAGTCTTCTTATCTCAAGAAACCAGCGTTACGTTAACGGGTACGCCTTGCACCTGTTTGCCTCCTGTATCGGGTGATACGTACAAGGAAGCTAGGAACACTAAACGCTTAGCATATGAATTGCAGCGACGTGAAAACACCGTGTCGGATTGTGACGGAAGTTTAAGTTGACGAACTGAAGTTAAAATCGCCAACTTTTGCAATAGGACCGGCTAACCAAATCGCGGACAGATTGATGGAACTTCCTTTTCTCTCATCACTCCTTCTTTTTTTCTTTTTTTTCGACAGTGCCAGGCGGCTGGGTTGTGGAGAGTACTGCTCTGTGACGGCCCCTCACGTGCGGCTTTATTAAAGACAAAAAGGACCAGGGATGGGGGGCAGCGTACCTTGGCGAATGCGAGCCATGAACTGATATGGCCGCCTGGTGTTTCAATAACTTTGTTTAAAGGAAGGAAGTTGAAGGGTGGACGGGGGAGGAGGGGGGGGGAAGGGGGATCTCTGAAGCACAGCCGGCTCGTCCACCGAAGGATAAAGAGGCGGAAAGGGCACTTTAAAGCGGCAGCCGGCAGGGAGGCGGTGCCACGCTGGAGGCTCAGATCTCAGTCAGTACGATCTATACTCCGGGGTCGCCAGGGGTCCGCCCCTTCTTCGGGCAGGCACCCTCGGTAACCACTTGTCCCGGGACCGCCACTGTCGCCGCCGCGCCGGTGTAACAACACGCCGCTGACAACCGCAAGCGCCGAGAGCTTGGGGCTTCGAGGTGGTGTTTGAGGGGGTGCTGAGCCCCCGAGCACAATAGGGCCCGCGGTAGACCAGCAGCCGGGTTCGGTCCCTAACGAGACCGTAATCGAGCGCGCAACCAAAGCCGAACCGCAGCTGTGTCAGCACAAAGAGTGTCTCGCAGCACCTGCCGCACGTGCGTCGGGCGATGAAGGGAGCAGCGCGGCCTCCGCCGTGACTAAGCGGCGCCCCCAGTGACTCCGATGTGCGCCCAACGCCACGGCCGCGGATGTGCCGCCCCACCACCGCCGGGGCGCGTATTAGATGCGGTCGCTCCCTGCGCTGATGAAGCGGTCTTCTTTGTGCCATTTACTTTTCCATTACCAGATTCCCGGCGCGCTTCGCCGTAGGCTCGTTTCGGGCTATATAGCGTGTCCAGCGTAGGACGTGGTGCGAGCTGTCGCCTGCGGCGACGTGGCCGATACGAGGCGGTGAGAGGGGGGGGGGGGGGCGAGGCACCGAAGCACCCAATAGGGGTGTGCTACTGGGACATGACAAGGGAAGAGGAGTTGTGCCTTTTAAATCAATCAAATCGTCGCCGCAGTTGGCGGTACAATGAATGGAGTAGAACGGAATGAGAGGAACGCAGCTTCCGTGTCACGTGCACAGACGACGCGTATCTAGGTTCTTACGACGTAACTCTTTGGAAATAACGTATCATAACGGCAGGTCACTACAGTAATCACGTAAGAACTGAACTAAAACGACGTACTTATGTGAGTCATCAATAAAACGTCTTCTAAATAGCCTCTAAATGATGCTCTCCTGTAGAGAAACAGTCACCTGTGCGCACATTTGTATTCATTAAAGCGAACACCGCTACTACTCTTAGTTTTCATTATTGAGCCATTGACTTCAATAGTGTATACGTAATTATTTTTTTAGAGTGAAGGGATGAGAATAATCCAGCCGCATCAGCTCTGTACACTGTAAAATAATTTGCACCCTTAAAAGTTAACAAAGGTGTATATTTGCCAATAACTCCCACCCTTACAATCCTTTCGGGTGGAAGGGTGCGAGTTGTAGACTCATTAGATAGCTTTAATTAGGAGGTCGCAAGGCGTTAGGGCGTCCTAATCTAAAAATCTCTATTTACGCCTTTATTTATTTTCGGGGCGTTAATTATTTTACAGCCTAATTTGAACTGCCAGTAAGGCACGAGAACTGACGCTGAACTGAGATTTTTTTTCAGATACGAGCGCAATATTTATTTATTTATTTATTTATTTATTTATTTATTTATTTATTTATTTATTTATTCCCTACCGCAAGCCACTATAGGGTCCAATTAGCGGTGCAGGCACAACATGTTACAAAATGCAAAATCAGCGCAAAACACAATACCAGCAAGAATGATAGGCGAACAAATAAACAGGAAACAGAACTTTCAACGGACAAAGAGGTAATTTAGATTAAAAATTGGCAGTCTCGCAGGAAGGGCGAAGCAACAGCCGACTGCAATAGGAAGGTTTAGAGTTGCGCTTGACCTTCTCGGGTGGTGTTCTAACTACCGAGTGGTCCCGACTAAAATCCCTAGATGCTCTTTAAGCTGTTATATTTTTCTTTTATTCACTACATGCTTGGAAGAAGTACTCAAGCTATTGAACTGGGAAGGCTTAGGAGTGAGGATCAACGGCGAATACCTCAGCAACCTTCGGTTTGCAGATGGCATTATCCTGTTCAGCAGTACTGGGGCGAGTTACAATAAATTATTGAGGACCTTAACAGAGAGAGTGTGAGGGTGTGGTTGAAGATGAATATGGCAGAAAACAAAGATAATGATCAATAGCCTGTCAAGGGAACAAAAATTCATAATCGCCAGTCAGCCTCTACAGTCTGTGAAGGAGTACGTTTACCTGGGTCAATTATTCACAGGGGACCCTGATCACGAGAAGGAAATTTACGGAATAAAAATGGCTTGGAGCGCGTACGGCAGACATTGTCAGATCCTGACTGGAAGCTTACCATTATCATTGAAAAGGAAGGTGTACAATCAGTGCATTCGACCGGTGCTAACAAATGGAGCAGACACTTAGGGACTGACAAAGAAGCTTGAGAACAAGTTAAGGACCGCGCAAAAAGTGATGGAACGAAGAATGTTAGGCCGCGGCGTAACGTTAAGTGACAGAAAAAGAGCGGTGTGGATCAGAGAGCAAACGGGGATATCCGATATTCCAATTGACATTAAGAGAAAAAAATGGAGCTGGGCAAATCATGCAATGCGTCGGTTGAATAACCGGTGGACCATTAGGGTTATAGAATGGGTGCCCGAGAAGGGAAGCGCAGTCGAGGACGGCAGAAGGGTAGGTGGGGCGATGAAATTAGGAAATTCGCAGGCGCTAGTTAAAATCGGTTGGTGCAGAACAGAGGTAATTGGAGATGGCCGGGAGAGGCCTTCGTCCTGCAGTGGACATGAAAGATGATGATGATGATGATGATTATGATGATGATGATGATGATTTTTGAAAAGATCAGAAAAATATTTAGGGATATTAGGTTCGGCTAGCGCGGACGCTACACATGCGGGTGCTCCAAAATTTCTGGCTTCCTTAAAAGCTATAACACGCCGTGTAGGGCCTGTATGACATACCAAAGGCGCCACTACAACGCCCGTAAAGGGGCGCTCCAGTAGACATACATCATTTTCAAACTTGAGCAGTGACGTCGTTTTGCACTTATAATATTTATTATAGTCTAGCTGAGGGAGATTTAAGATAAAAGCCGTTCGCTGTTAATCTTATGTTTCATGACATTTGTTTGCGGGCTGCCATTCTCAAAATTCTGAGGAATAACTTAGTGATTCGAGCAACTTAGCGGTTGAATAGTATAGCATTGACATAGGGCTTAAAGATATAGCACACATATACCTAAATATATGCGAAGCTCCATGGCGACGGTGACGATGGCGGCGAAAATTCGCCTGTATATAGTGTCCATGTAGTTACTATCGCAATAAAAGAAAACCTAAGTGGTTTAAAGCGACGTAAAATCGGCAAAATCGCTAGAAAATAACGTGAACTAGCAAACACTTCAAGGGAGAGAGAGAGAAATGAGGTATAGAGAAGGCGTGAAATTAACCAGATGTGATTCGGGATCGTTACCTCGTACGTGGGAAGAAGGAAGCGAAAAAGGATAGTGTATAGGATACCGGTATGATAACTGTTAGTTTGTTTAACATCTTTTGTTATTCGAAAGGAGACCAATCCTCACCTCGCTAACGTATAAAATCTATACACGTAGGGAAAAAGAATAGAAAGGGTTAGGTTGGGGTGCGGGGTGGGGAGTAGTAAGAAGTAAAATAGGGATATGGAAGGGGGGAGGAAATGCAAGAGGACGTTCCAGTCTGGCTTTTCTTTTGGGGGGGGGGGGGGGGGCTGATTCTGCAGAATTAGGTAATTGAGGCTGCAACTTCGGGAGTATGCTACAGGATCCCGATGAGTAAATGTCTTTCATCTCTAAATTCACAAGAGTAGATGCTTGGACGTGTTGGTATTGCATTGCTAAATGTAGTAGTGTTAAACACACGTACAGAGTCGGCGCTGGACCCAACAGCGCCGCGATGTTCAGCTCCATCTCTCTGTTTGTGTGTTTCGCACTCATTTGACAGCTCATCTTGAAAGTGATTGCAGACCCAAATGTGCAACGATTTCAATTGCAAATAAAGTCGGATATACCTTGTGTTTCAATTATAAAACTATACTAGGCGGATTTTTTTTACACCTACATCACTTTTAAAATCACCTCTGGCAGATAACATAATAACTTAGCTGGTCTACTCAAAAAGGTGGACATATATGCACGATAAATAAAAATGCATAATCGACTAGTTAACAAAAAAAAAACACTAGTTAACTTTTTAATGAATTACTTTACAGCACATACTGCAACTTACGAATTGTAACGGCGATGAGTTGGCAAGGCATATCCACCAGAGGCGAATTTTCAGGATGACACCAGCTCGAGTTATTCATTTACGAAGTGTGCGACGAAATACGTGGGCGTTCCAGTTACTTTTGTGCTTAAATGTACCAAACGGCGGTTTGTTAAAAGAATAAGTGCAACAATAGTGAATTTTCACCGCAAGTCTCACGGCGTGTAATCCTTAACATTCAGTGCAATCCTTAATTCGCATAATCCTTAATATTCGTTCCAAGTGGATATGCCTTGCAAGCTTGCCGGTTGCAATTCGCAAATTGCGAAATGTGCCGGAAAGTACTTAATAGAAAAAGGATGGTAATTAGTTATTTTCCTAATTAGTGGAGTGAACATTTCAATTTCTCGCGCATGTAACGTCGACCCGCCGCTTCGAGTAATCCAACTCAAAGACTACAATTACGCCATCTACAAGAAGCGATTTTAAAGTTTCTGTATAGTCTGAAAAAAAAAAAAAAGCACCGTGTATATAGGTAATTCTTAAATATATAGCGCAGTAGAGACTGAGAGGATATCCTTCAGGGCGACATGTTATATATTAATGACTGTGAACATTGGCAACTGCGAATAAGTCGGTAAACATCCACTGAACCATTTAGTGAATTACTTCAGGGCATGCGTTGTGATGGCACACGTTGGCTCAAGGCAGGTTTACTGACCTATAAGTGAATGAATACAAAGTGCGAATTCATTCATTCGTACATCAGCGCTGCGATAGCGGTGTTCTCAAACGGCAGCTGCCTGGCGGGCAAGCACAGTGTGCTCAAGTTGGTCAGAAATTCTGCTTGTAATGATTTCCGCGATAATAAAGTGTTTTATTTTATTTTACTTTATTTTATTTGAGTCCTAAGCTGCGGAAAGAGTTATCGATTTCGCGCGCTTTCTTTTGAACCCTTAAGGAAAGGAGTGTACCGCGCGGTGCGTACATTTGAATACAACGTTTTCAATGACGATCTGCAGGTTATACTCATAAGATAAAGACTAAGAAGTATGTATATGGAAACTCCGGCAAATGAGATTGAATAATTGATTAATTAGAATGAAATAAGGAATACTTGCGGTTCCGCAAGGAGACCATTAATAACTTTACAATATAGTCTCATCAGCCTATATACAGCGCAACATACTATAAGTATAGAGTCCTTCGTTTTCGTGTGAAACCCGATAAAGACCGATTTTTGCACCCAGAACAGAATTTATGAATGTCGGGTTGAGCCAGATTTCTCCCCTAATTTTACTCTTTTGAAAAGGATAATAATAAGCCCAGGTGTTACAAAACTAATCAGTGCTGCCCACATTTTGTGAGCAGATAGCCACGAAATATAATGTTATTAATATTAATATGAGTATTGGTATATGCCTCGTCCTTGCATCACACTCAAACGAAAACTAGCATATATAACATATTCAGCGCGCTCCGGCCTTCAGTGAACGATATATTTCTTTTGCTGTTGTTGTTGTTAATAGCCGCGTTTACATCAATACGACAGTGGCACATTACGTCGCATTTCTCGCTCATCGCATAATGTAAACAGCGGCAGTGCGCTATAGGAAGCAAATGTTGCTTTGCATTGCGAATGGTCGCTGTGACGTTAAGACCATGTTTACCTATGACTACTTTACGGCCTAAGAAGTGTGACTGATTTGTGTTGTTGCCGTACCGTCAATTTTATTGCAGGAGAGTGTAACTGGTACACAGTAATACATGACGACAGGAGACGAGGACGAAAAGCCGGACTGTAGGTCTACAATGGCCACAGAAATGCTCCCAATGCATATGTGCACGTCAAGAAGCGCTTGTAATTTTAAGTGAAAGCATCACACCTCCTGCGAAGCACGCCCTTGTGCGCTACTTTTTTGTACTTCTTTACTGCGTTAAAAAAAGTTCATAAAACAATGCAAATAACGCATCGCCAAACCCCAAGCTATTTGTTGTTTATATTAATGCGGTTTCTTGAAAATGTGTTAATAAAGCCTGACAACAAGGAATCGTAGAAGTGAGTTCGTCACATGATTTGCGAGCACTGTCTGTGTCATTACATGTTCGTGTTAGTGATTTCGCTAGTTTAAATGGAACGTTTATGTGCAAAAGAAGAACATTGTTTGTGTTAATTGTTCTCTTTCTTTTTCTTTTTTGAAACATAATCAGAAACATTCCCAGCTTTGAGCTGCCGGGCTACGAAACCCCCGATTTCTCCCCGGTTTCCCTCTTTAAATATAGCACCCGATTTTCCCCCCGAATTCGAAAACATACAATACCCCCGAAAATTAAGGACCCTAAATGAGCAACAACTGCGCGTTGTGGCACGCGTTAAAAAGAGTTCTAAGTTGTCCTGTACAGAATATTCCCCTCTCAAGTAAAACACATAATTATATTGTTACGTTGTCACGACTGTAAATAACGACCCAATGTCAAAACTGCGAATTACGCAGTTTGTAACAGCAAGTAACACTCAGTCACGTAACAGCAAGTAACACTCAGGCACAACGATAGCGGCGATCAAAGTCGGCGATCGTCAAGCATCCGATCTGCAGGTCAAGCGCGTCAGGTTTTGTGCGTGAATCGTAGAAGGTTCCAGAGAGAGAGAGAGAAACAGCATGGAGAGGAAAGGCAGGGAGGTCAACCAGACGAGCGTCCGGTTTGCTGCCCTACACTGAGGGTGAGGGAAAGGGGGAATAGAAAGAAGAAAAGAGGCAGGAAGTGATGACTGTGTGCAGTGAAGCACCGTGACACCAAAGTGGAGTTCCATAGGTGGTAATCTCCGTTAATCACATCTGGGACCACCAAGGGGCCAGTGGCCATTGCGCGAATAGGAAGCTGCGAGTGAGCTATATGCGGCTTGCTCGAGAGTTGCAATCGCTGGTGCTTGCGTGCCTTCCATAAAGTACTACCGAATTCGTGTCGCGCATACAGTCTGATTACACGGGGTGCGGTGACAACAGACAACGTATAGAACCAGCGATAACAGAAAGGCGTGTCTTGCGCTGAGCGATAACATTGCAGCACAGATTGGCACCTGAAAAGCGGCCACCCAAATTATGAACAATTTATACGCGTGCCAATATCAAGCGCATGCAGTTTATCTTCAGCAGTTCTCCTACTTGTAAAACGAGATGACTGACGCGACTCACTGTCGATATCAGTTACTGAAAATTAGACTACAAGCCTAGGTTGTGGTGGTATGAGCGCTTGTATACCACTGAGATGTTTCCTGCAATGGCGAGTTACACTGGTGCAGCTAGTATAAGGGCGTTGTTGTTTTACTTCTCGTTTTCGTTTTCATTTTTTACGTAATCAAATCTCTAAAGATCTCCTGTTGGCATGTAGCAAAGTTCCACTCCTCGAGCTGCGACTTCTCCTAAAAGCGGACGTCATATATATTGAAATGCATAATCGACTAATCTTTGAAACGTTGTTAATTAACTTCCTAAAAACTTATGGAACATAAAGTAATTTCCGTATTGTAGCCGGTGAGTTGGCAGTGCATAGCCACTTCAAACGAATTCTGATGATGTCGCTATAGATTCAAGACATGAGTTCTAAAACTGTGTGACGAAATACACGGACGCTGGCGTTCCAGGAGCCGAATTCACAAAGCTTTTCGTTTGTAAGTGCTCTTTGCGTTTGACCGGTTGCCTTCGCTAACATTATGTCTGGTACGAGGATTGGCTAGATTGTTTATTAAGAACAATTACATAGCGTAAAAACATTTTGTGAATACGGAGCCAGTTATTCTTGCAATTCAGTGCTTGAAAATGCGTTTTGTTGAATAAAAGTAAGCGGGACAGCCATGAATTGTTACCGTAAGTTTCGCGGCGCCAATCTCAAACCTGGTGTTAGTTCCAAAATTCTTTCCGGGCGGATCTGCCTTAAGAACTCACTGGCTTCAATTCCTAAATTACAATATGTGCCCAAAGTAGCTAGTTTAACAATTTATTATTAAAAGCGAATGATGGATTTTATTTTCTTTGTTATGTAAATCTCCACCGCTTCAAGTAATCTAGCGCAGGTAACACGGGTGCATGTGACACGTAACTTGCGTCACATGCCACATGCGATTGTTTTTTTTTCTTTTGTAATTCTGTTAACTTAGATAAAGCAGCATCAGATTCATACCTGAACAAGAAATAAATATTGTGCAAAGTCAATCAGTTATGATTTTATTCCCGTACGCATTAAACATGCGTCAATGACAATTAAAATGACAATGGTCGATGGCAATCGCCAAAACTTTCCACGTATAGAGACCCGCGTCTTTAACAATGGGCAACCAGGCAGCGGCAGCTGGACATGCGGCATGTTTCCCTGCGGGCACGATCGCCGAGTTCTAATTATTAATTGAGCTATCAATATTTCCTTTGGGCTCTCTACACATAGTGACGCCACCCGAGCCATATGTAAAAAAAAAAAAAAAAATGTGCCGTTCAGTCGTACCGGGACACCAACATCAAACGGCTACCAGCGAAACCACGCTCCTTCATCAGCTGCCATTTTACGAATAAAACGAAGCACGCAGTAACCAGTGCCTTCCTTCTTTCTGCTCTCAAACAATTTTTTTTAAAATAACGACCACTCTCTGTCACTATTGGAAGAGTATGGAGGCGCTGTCCGCACCTGCAACATTCGCAGGAGAAGATGATGCTCGCTTGTTGGTGCGCCGCTGTTTGATCTCGCTACGAACACAGCACTTTATTCAAACTCGGTATTTATTTTATGTAAGGGATACGCGCACCCTCGGGCGAGAACAAACCAGCCGCCGCGATCAAGCGTGCCACGCAGCTGGTTCGCTCCCGTGGTGGGGATGCTGCGGCGGGTGGTTGGTTCACCGCTTTGGGACCGGCCCATCGCTCCGCCTCTCGGAAAGGCGGCCGCACCGCATGGGTTCAAAGTTTGGCCGGCAAAGCAACCGACTGGAAGCTCGCAGGGTGAGTACGGAATCCTGGATCTATCTAATTCATTGATTTGGCCCTGGTCTGCGCACTAGTACGCCGCTATTATTTGGATGTGCGTAAAGGTAACATATGCGCATGAAGACACCAATATTTGTAGCATTAACTGCCGTGTTCTTGTTAAGTGCTTTGTATTAGTGGAACGTCATGTCACTAATATGTTGTAGAAACTCGGTAAACCCGCGGATTCTGAAAGTCGGCGAGCACGGTTTACTAAACTGAGTAAAACTGAACGTAACTAACGCTTTACTTTCGAATATAAGAGCAACTTGTGATTTAGGGAATATGTTTAGCTACTCCCATTGCCTTAATCAGAAACGTGTGAAACGCGAAAATCTTGCTCTGATTGGAAAACCTTGAACCAAGAGCAAAAGCTCTAAACAGCTGGAAAAAATACCGCTAACTAGGGCCTGCAATTTCCTACATAATTTGCTAAAAATAAGCGAACGAAAGAAAATTTAGGCACAAAGTTAGCAAATTTGCAACTCTACAAGAAAAACAGGTTTCGCAATTATGTAAGTTGTATCCATTACATGATCTGAAGTGGAAAAGCATGTTGTATTATTTCACAACTTATGTGAAATTATTCTACAAAGCACAACTCGCGAATTTGTGGCGCATTTCAGAGCGGCACACATCAATTTTGTCCTCTTTATATGTCCCAATATATGCACCTTACATAATTGGGATACCATTTGCTAACGTTTATTTACCTAACTGGAAACTCGATGCTTCAATATAGAAATATGATAGAAAATTTTAAAAATTTGATAATCAGAGAAAAAAAAGATCTGCCCCTGGAGTCGTTAGATTTCTAAGTTGATTTAATCTTTCTTTAATGTAATCGGCTCAGTGAATGACAAACAGAACTATTTCTCTAGTTCCTACGTATTCAGCTAGGTTCTCCAACATAAAGCTTGCTCTCGAGCACAATTTGTGATTATAGAGAAGTTGCTACGACGAATAGCCTCCGTTGGCGACTACGTGCACCGAGGCACGCACTTCGTTGCACCTGCTCGGCGTTCATCACGAAGAGTTCGAGAAGCGCTCCACAAATCACGCTAGACATTCACGCAACGTGTCCGCGCACCCCCTCTCCACTCGTGTCGTTCGCAATGTTCATTTGCACTGCTCTCTGATTCCCGAAGCCGTGTTCACCACAGTGTGACGAGAGGTGAAACCTCGTTATAACGAAACTGCGCATATTTGACGACGTTAACTTCGTTATAAGCATTCTTTCGCCACGACACCATAATATGTCTTAAGCAGAACAAACAGCTGCCAATATAAATAAACCACCTTCACCATTTAATCGGAGGTCTGTCAGAATTGGTACCAAAGGAAGGGAGGCTTAATCGAGGAAGTATCACGTCATTATACGGAGTAATGAGATTCAGAAATATTCCGACATGCTGTCGGACAATGCTGACACAGGAGAGGGGTAATCGGAGGTCGCTAGAAGTCCTCGTTTCGAAGTGGATTTGAATCGGCTGATGATGAAACCTCGGGCCTCTAAAATGGTTCCTATAGCTCTGAAATGGTGAGCAGTTTGTTTAAATCACGTGTTCTAGTGCGTCGTAGCGGAGCTTGTAGTCTGTGAGGATGGCACGCGTGACAATTTTCGCCGGCCATCGCATGCATTTCCGCCCCAAATGTCTATTCTAAGCGTCCCGTAGTTTCTCCTAGAATTTGCGAGTACGTCTACGCGCAGAAGCCACCATACCGTTTAGAGAAAAGTGTCCATCATCGTGATTTGATCTATCATTTCCTTCATTGTGCCCGTAGTTTAGTTGCACACTGCTTCTGTAGCGGTATTTGACCCCATCTGGATTGATAGCCTTTTCATATCATTCGTATTTTGTAATAGCTGCACTCTGCCTGCTCACCTAGTGACGCAGCGGAGTTCTGGCCAACTTTTATGAGACAACCCCCTAAACCATTTGAATGAAATTTATTGCACTTGAGAAAGAAAAATTCTATTGTGACGGTAAAAAACAAAATTTTGATTTTTCGCTGACATTTGAAAAAGAATTGCCATAAGTTTCCAAGTTTAAAAAAAATAGAAGTGCGAAGTTTACAAATTCGTAACTCTGCACCAGAAACAGATAGGGCAGTTTTGTAAACTGCATCCGTTATGAGAACCTAAAGCGGATAAAGTTGATACATGAATTTACAGTTCACGTGAATTAATTGCAATGTTTATAAGAGTTTTGCAAAAGTTCTCCTCATATATTAGTGGTACATTTTATAGCTGCGTATATCAAGTATGTCCTCTTTAGATGTAATATTAGGTGTCGTTCACAAAATTTTGGTATCGTTTTTCATTGCTGAGTTACAGAGTTGTAAAACTGATAGCCTTGCTTTTCTTTAATTTTCATATTTTCGACAATTTTCTACAACATATCGTTGGCGAAAATAAAGAATCTGCTTCTTACAGTAACAATATTATACCTTGATCTTTTAAACGTAAAACCCTAATCAAATCCGGTGCTGTGGTTGTCGAGGAAAACGACTTCTCTATTTCCGTCTGTATAGATAGGAGCTTCCTAGCTAAAGCTTCTTCTTAAGGGTGCTGGATACCCAAATAATGTGATCTTGTTTTCTTGTAGCAAAGTAAAAAAAAAAATCTGAGGCATATTAGTTGCAACAGCTGTCCAGAAAAAAAAAGCGCAACAATATTTGTTGCTTTCAAATTTGATTTTATAACACCTTGTGGTTGACCCAGCACAGCCTTAGTCCCTTTCGCGCCCCTAGACCCAATTTAACTAGTTACGTACACAGCTTTCGCACGGGGTTAAATAATGTACGGAAAAGGTTCAGAGAAAACGTTGTCTTCAAAATATATATATATATATATATATATATATATATGGTGTGTCTGTTTCTTGTAGGAGACTGGGAAATGCCGGAGACCAGTGCAGGAACATTTTTACGATAAAGCCATTTGCCTCATGTTCAATGAGAGTTGTTTACCAGTGCCCGACCACGTGCGAAATAACTTCCACAGACCAAACTGAGCGTTGCGTTAACATTAGATTAAGTGAGCATGGAAGGTCGTCAAGCGGAAACCTCCAGTTGCGTTTCTTGCACGTGTACACTGTGGCCAGTGTAGGTGCATGCGTATATATTCGAAAAAAAGAAGAATAGAAAACAAAGACTTTGTACTGAAAGCCAGAATAGGCATGAACATGTAGCTATTAAGACATACCACATAAAAAAGAATGCAGATGCGCGCATATACAGAACGTCAGTCATATTGCATGACGCTGAGGTTTTGCACCTTGATGGTTGATTAACAAGCTGTACTTCATTGTTTGTTATCGAATTGCATGGAGCATGCGCATATTTCCTGTACGCATACTGGATGATATTCCAATAAAAAAAATCAGTTGCGAGTCAGTGCCCGCGTTATGCCTTGCACCGTCCTTCGTGTGCTCATACTAATTTTCGTTCAATGCGTGGTTTCGTAATAATCGCCGTATAATAGTGGCACCGAATACGAAAGGAGTGATACTAAGTCAACGCGGATACAATTACATATCGATGTACACTTATAACTGTCGCATTTCCTTAACCAAATTTTCTTACACCTTCGTTACATCCGCAGTTTCGCTATATCCGTCAATTCGCTACAGCGGTCTGTGTTTCCTGGCGATAACGTTCGTCCCTTCGTAACATTACCAGGCTGGCAAGCCCCTTCATGAGTGCCAGCGGCGAAGAGACGGCCCTCGTGGCCGCGCAACCCCTGCCGGCGGGTTGCCGGTCTCGGCCCTTCTCGGCGCCTTCGTGCAGCCAGCCGCTGCGACGGATGCTTCTGGACGCCGGCGGTTCGCGGCCCGTGACGCGGCCGCTGCCCGTGGCGTGCGCCGGCGGCGGCGTCGAGCTCCTCCTGCCCGCGTCCGCGAACCCGCTGTGCGCGCGGCTGGCCCGCGACTGCCACGAGCAGAACGCGACCGTGTCGCGGCTGTCGTGCGGCCGCCTCTCGCTGACCACGACGCGCGCGCTGTGCGCGGGCGAGGAGCTGCGGCCGTGGCTGTCGCCCGCGCTGCTGGCCGAACTGGGCGTGCCGGTAGCGCTGACGCCGGCGCACATCCGCGGCCACCGGTGCTACGCGTGCCCGGACTGCGGCGCGGTCTTCGAGCAGCCCAACCCTCTCAAGGCGCACCTGGCGCTGGACGCGTGCGGTGGCAAGCCGCCCAGGCTGGCGCCTCCCAGGCACGCGTGCGCCTTCTGCGGGAAGCTCTACTCGCGCAGGTGAGGAGGAAGAGACGTGCTGGATCTCTGCCCGCGTTCGCCGAGCGGTACTCGGCTCGAAAATCTTTCCTCTGACTGACAGCACTGGCCATTCCTCGACCGAAGCACAGAAATTGCGCTTCAACGAGGCTCTTGAACGATTCCTGCGATGATCACTTACCTTCCGTGTTCATGTAGACGCTGAGAGAGCCTGGTTACGAAATTTTAGCTCAGGAATCCCGCAGGACCATTACTGAAGCCCCGTGACCAGTAACAGTTACATTGTGAGGAACAGGGCCTGGCATGCCACAGAGGAGTGGCTACAGGCCACGTCATCTTTACTTATTCGGTCGCAACATATTTGAAAGACTTGATATGATATGGGGCATACTTACCTCCCGCAACATGCGGCTGCCGCCGTGCCCGCTGCATCCAAGTAGAATGATGATGAAGTAGAATGCTCCTACACATGTCACGCGCTCATATTTCGACCACGGTATACCCAAAAACAGCAACAAATTATGCTTTGCCCAGTGTAAAACCTATGTATTAATACAGAATACACCGAACTATAACGTTTTGTTAGTGTAATTATAGTGTTGCGATATAAGAACAACAGAAAGGAACGCAAACCTGCGATTTTTCCAGCCACACCGCCTAAAGGCTCAATGCCTATCTGCACGCGACGCGGCCTACACGAGGCAGCATTTCCAAGCAGCGTGCGCGTGTTTGCAGGTATGGCCTCAAGATCCACGTGCGCACGCACACCGGCCACAAGCCCCTGGAGTGCCGATTCTGCCACAGGCCGTTCAGTGACCCGTCCAACCTGAACAAGCACGTGCGCCTGCACGCGCAGCGGGATTCGCCCTACCGTTGCGCGCTGTGCGCCAAAAGGCTGGTCCGACGCAGGGACCTGGACCGACACCTGCGCGCAAGGCACCAGCTCGAGGCTCCGCCTGTGATGACAGCGACCAGAGCGCCTCGTGCACATGTGGCCACTGCGACAGCTGCAGCAGCGTCGGCACTCTCTTCAACACACGCGACGCAGACTGTTCTTCGAGTGATGCACAAATGACTGGTGCAGCAAGGGGGGAGGGGGTTTCTGAAAGCTTACGCCGCAGCTTACGCCAAACGTGTACGTCACCGGTCTCTCAGCACGCTGCTCAACCGGCCCACCTCGTCCGATACATCCTTTGGAATGGTTCTGCAACCCCGACATTATCACCGACAAAGTGAGAAGTGCTAAGCGTTTGGAACACGTCCATGACGAGTCTATTTTGCTAATATAATTCCCGAAACACGGGTAAGGTTGTTTTGCTCTTTCCTTCTATATCTTACGGACCGACATTGCTCGCCTTACTTAAGTTTACTTCCTTATTTTACCAAGAATAAAAAAGAATATACCATCGTCAGCGTGATCGTGTTGGATCAAAGTACTCCATCTTATCACGCAAATAGAACATCGATGCGACGGTGAGTGGAGAAATGGATTGTTGGGTATCCTCTGCACGCATTGCGGTACGACCGTCTACATCTGAAACTCTGGGGTGTGGCAGCGTCCATAGAATCATATCTGTCCCTTAATTGTTAATTCATCGTACTTTTGGTAACAGCGCAAAGGAAACGGACAAAAGGAAGAAACACGACAACACCGTCCTTTCTTCCACGGACAACACTTCTGTCCGCGTCGCTTTGCGCTGTTAACAAAAGTGCGATGAATCCTAACCAACAAACTCGCCCATCTTGCTATCTTGCCTTAATTGTTATTCACACATTGCTGTCTATGCAAACAGGCTTTTACGCATGAGCTCAAGAGCTGACCATGCTGGCACTTCGTCAATCCTCTGACGTCTCTGCCGCCAGTCCGATGGAGCGAACTACCAGAAAGCTTAACCATCATCACTGCAGTCTCCTGTATACTTAAGTGTAACGCTGAATCCGAGCAAGCAGAGAGCTCCTCAATTACAACTGTAACAAAGCTAATCATACTTAACGTTTCCAAATCTATGACTGGCTAAGTGCCAAATTTAGAGGTTTATCAACTGTCTCGCAGCCCGTGCTCGACAAATAAACCACAGCAGAGGCCGCCACGTTTCGTAATGAAGCGTTTATTACAAACGCTATTCTCCCTTTTGCTGCAGGAGCCTGTTACGCCTGCTCACACCCACATGTATATTTAGAGACGTCACATTGAAGAACTCACAGGAACCGTCACATGCATCCGTTGTAAGTAATACCCTGCTGGTACGTGCTCACTGTGGGCCTAATTTACTAGAAACAGACTATTCGACCCAACCTACAGATGGCAAGAGCTCGTAGGAACAATTGTTTTACCATACGACAAATCTACAGCCCTTCCTCGTCGAGCATGTCACAGACGTCACAGAGCATGTCACAGACGAAGGAAATCTACAAGTTCCGATGTGCTTAAACGGGATGTTTGGTTCCAGCGCTCAAAAGGATATAAAAGAACCCACGGGTATACAGGGTGTTACAATGTTTGGTAACCACGACAGCAGCTCGTGCCACAGTAGCTCTGCTGTTCGCGAAGCCAGACTCAGATGCTGAAACTGCTTTTTGTGGACGCCGCTCGCTCGAACTACATTTCTTACTGAACAATTCGAGACACTGCGTCAAGAGAGCATGCGGCGCGCTTGTACGGTGAACAGTGCTGCACTCGATCACGCGGTTCTTTATCTGTCCTAAAGCTGTTCCACACCATTCGCTTCGTTCTTCTGCAGATTTCTCACGCCTACCTGACAAGATACTTAACAAAGTATATATATATACCCTCCTCAACAATCTCTCAACAAAGTATATACAATGTCCATATATCTCGCCTGAAGATAGTTCGCCGGAAATGGCTGAATTTTGAAGCGGAGATTCGCGCATATGGTACACGATAGAAGAATTCTGCTGGAGCAGACGCCGTTCCGTTGTGTTCACGACAGCGCCCGCAATGAAACCGCGTCAGCCGCTGTCAGCGCTATGTCGGCCATTTCTGTCGGCCCGTCCGTGTCCGCCAATTGTTGCGGCATGGCGTTGGCGTCTCCCAAGGCGCGCAGCAAGTGGAACGACAGCGCCAGCAGGCCGATGCCCAGCAGGTCTCCCAGTGCGGTCAAGTAGGGGATGGCGGCGTTGTCCGGGTCGATCTGGCGGGCCCACATCCAGTACACCATGCACCGCGACAGGTACAGCAGCAGGAACACCTGGAGCAGTGCCGACGAGAAGTAGACGAGCAGGAAAACGGGCGTGACGGCCATGTGGCTGGGCCGCACGAAGCTGATGGTGTAGGTGAACACCAGGTGGCCGGGGAGGACCATCATCATGAGGACGCGCGCGGTTCGCGCGTTGCGGCCCTTGCCGAAGAAGGCCGAGCACGGGTCGAGGCAGATGCCGCCTCCGGCCTGCAGTAGCGGGCGGGCGCCGATTTTGGTGCGCTGGTGCAGGAAGGTAGACAGGCGGCTCGTCTGGATCGCCACCAGGTTCCCCGCCACACCTACGGACACGCGTGCGTAACATCAGCGCGCCTCTTGGAAAGACCGCAGAACACATGCACGCTGTATATATATATATATATATATATATATATATATATATATATATATATATAGAGAGAGAGAGAGAGAGAGAGAGAAGCATCTATGGTTGCCGCAAGGTCATATTAAAAAAATTGATGCACTTGTTAAAGAACAGCTGTTTATTGTGTCGACGTTTCGACTAGATATAAATGTTAAGCGGGGTGATCATTATCAAGTTTTGCGGAATATTTAAAAATCGCCTGTGGCCGATAGCATAATTATTGTCGTTGAGTGGGATTATTTGAAGCGGCAGACATTACTAGCACGAGAAATCGAAACACATATTCAACTATATTTAACAAAATTTACTTATTAACTTCCTTAAAGAAATTAAATTATAGGGTTTTACGTGCCAAACCACGATTTGATCATGAGGCACGCCGTAGTGGGGGCTCCGGAATAATTTGGAACACTTGGGGTTCTTGCACTAAATCTAAGCACACGGGTGTTTTCGCATTTAGCCCCCACCGAAACACGGCTCATCAACTTCCTAATTAGTTATTTTACGGCATATATTGCAATGTTACGAATTGTAGCCGATGAGTTTTCAGGACGTACGCATCCACTTGAAGTGAAATTCCAGAATGACACCAGTTCCGAGATAATATTTCCCAAAGTGAGGGACACAAAACACATGGGCGTTCCAGTTACTTCTGTGCTTCGGTGCCTAAAAAAGCGTTTTGGTAAAAAAGTAAATGGAACAACAGTGCATTTTTACGCCGAGTTTGATGGCGCATATCTCCAAACTGGTGTCATTCTGGAAATTCACTCTCAGTGTATGTGTCTCGCGAGCTCACCGGCTACAATTCACAAATTAAAATACATGCCGTCAAGTAATTCATGAAGCCGCTAATTACCGAATTTTCGTTAATTATTTGAATATGTGTTTCGAATCCATGTGCAAGTATAGTCCGCCTCTGAATAATCCAGCTGAAGAACCAGAATTTCGTTATCTGCAACAGACGATTTTCTTTTTTTTTTTAATCCATAAAGCTTAGAAATGATCACCCCATATATAACGTCAAAACATTGCCATATTCACCAATCGCATAATGCATAAATAGAGGCACGCGTATACAATTGGGCTTGATGACCAGTTAGGAGAATGACAAATGTTTATGCCGATTGGAGAATGGCAATTACTAATTTTATTCGTGTGTGCAAAGAAAGCTTCATGGCTGTCGCAAGCTTGCCAAGGTAAGACAGTCATTTGTTGATGACTGGACAAGATGCAAAGCGAGAGCTGGCAAAGTCTGTTTTTGCGATTCCTTGGTCACAATAAGAAAAATGCGCGCGTATTGTGTTAAATAATAGTAATTCGAATTATGGCGTTTTACGTGCCAAAACCGCGATCTGATAAAAGGCACGCCGTAGAGGGGGACTCCGGAAATTTGGGCCACCTGGAGTTCTTTAACGTGCAC
This sequence comes from Dermacentor andersoni, assembly GCF_023375885.2. Taxonomy (NCBI): domain Eukaryota; kingdom Metazoa; phylum Arthropoda; class Arachnida; order Ixodida; family Ixodidae; genus Dermacentor; species Dermacentor andersoni. The sequence continues at coordinate 28,220,077 of NC_092819.1, forward strand.
CTAAATTCGTGTGGGCTGCTGAGGACGTGCACCTAAATCCTAATATAAAAGTAAAGGGGTGGGGTCTCGTTTGCTCTGAGAAAGTGCGCTTTTTCACGTAACATTGAGCGGCTTACACAAATATCAAATTATGTATAAGGGTTCTCCGAGATATGCCTGCATCTTGGCAGAAACAGTAAGCGACGCCATTAAGTACGTACCTGCATTTTGAATGTCATGCACACGAGAGTCACATGTCAGCATGATTATAAGCCCACGAGTGTACGGAGAGGAGTTAGCGTATTGCCCGACAGACTCACCGCTGATGACTGGCTGGAAAACGGCCAGATTCTCGAATGTCGGCACCGTCATGTCCAGTATTGAACCACCGAGGCTGCATAAGCGTAAAATTAATCACAACCCGGTCCAGCAGCTTTAAGGACAATGCAGGGCAGAGTGATAGAAAAGCCGCGAAGAAAAAGATCCATGGGCCTCAGGTAAGTTGGGCTTCTCTAGTAAGTACTGCTCCCTCTCTTTGCAGAAAATAAATAAATAAATAAATAAGTAAGAATAAATAAATAAATAAATAAATTAAATGACAGTTCATAATCAAAACAGAATAAATATTTGCAGAAATATCTGGACCGTTAGCCTATGTGACCAGTTATCGGTCCAATCTGATACAAAAGCACCTGTAAACTAGGTGAAGGAACAGAGCTGTAATGACTTATACGAGGTGCATAAATTTTATAACAGCTATGCCGCCTCATAATCATAAGGAGAATACATATTGCAATAGGAATCATGAAATATGCGTAGCTAACAAAATTCCAACGTCCAAAATAAACGCAATGTCTAACATACAAAAGAAACTCCATAGTGTATATACATTCGATATTACAAACGATCTATCTTGAAAACATTTTGTAACACGGTAACATACCGTGTCGGAATTTTAGCGATGTTGTCGCTAGATTTAGCGACTTTCTTGTCTGGTTAGAGTCATTTTTTTTTATTTAACGACCAATGACATTTTCAGCGACATGACAGAACAATTGGCGCCATTTTATCGACTTCAAAGTTGGCAAAGTGGCGTCGAAATAACCTTCTTTAGTGAACTTTATTATTCAAAAGCTACATGTGGGCGGCCAAAATTGGCTGTATGACGCGAGGGCTCTGTGACCATGAAGCAATAGTTGTCTTTACAGGATTCCAAGTGTTCACACAAAATGCATGTTTTTGTTTCTTTATTCTTTACGAAACCAATTGGAATGGGTCTTACAGCCTCAGGTGCTGGACTTTCACTAAGTATGTTCGATTGGTAAACATTCACAAATTTTATTGTGAGATTTAGAACGCAGCAGGTGAATAATAAGATAGGTTGACTCTATAGAAAGGTGCATACTTAGGAGTGGCTCGGTTCGTTCACACCAGCCTGAACATACTGCTTCTTTGTAGCATGTGTTTTGGACAAATCAATACTACGAAGAACCTTCAGGTACACTAAGGGGCGGAAGTATCGTATTTGACTTGTTGAAGATCACGTATTTCCCCTCTCCGTGATAACATGCGACCTTGTGCGTCTTGCAGAATTTTGCTATCCTCTCAGGAGCATCGAGTTTTCAGCGATAATGTGGACCAAGTGCCTTTGCGTGCTAGGAAACTCAAATTGCTTGCGTTCTTCTGAATCGTGGTGCTGTATTTGGAACTTCACTATCTGAAGGCGAACGCCGAATTTCAGCTACCATCGTTCATTTGTATGTAAATGTAGTGGTAAATTAAAAGCCCACTACACAACGCTAGTAAATTCACTCCTTATTATTCACTCACACAAACTTATAGACAAACGTGAGACGTTTCGGTAAATGATTTTACGCCATGATAGCGTATATTAAAAGTGCCTACGTTACCCAAAATTTATTCAAACGCAAACGACAATGTTAGCGACCTTGCAGCAAAATTTAGCAGAAATTCAGCGATTCTTTTGCTGCATTTTAGCGACATGCTTAAAATATATGGCAACTCTGCTTGCATAGGCAAGCATGCTAACATATATAGGCTGGTCATGCTATGCATGACCGCTGCTGTCATGTTGCATCGTAAGTTTCTGAGAGCTAGGCTTCTTCTCATCACTCTCCAAGCTTCATCGAACAGTCGTAAATTGCAACAGCATCGCAAATTACAACTGAAATTGCAACGACAAAAGCGGCTTCCACCACATGAGCCATAGCTCGCGTATATACACTTGAAACAGGTGCTGTTTTGTGTAAACAGCCAGCTGTATACGAATAGGAAGTTAAAACCCTCAAGCTGTGCAGCGTCCTCATCCCGTTTCAATACACGACCCGCAACGCTTCCAATAAGTGCACTTCCTCCTCCGTGCAAACTCTTTCGGATCCGGGTGCCTCCCGGATCCGGGAGCGTGTAACGCAAGCTCGCCTGGAGATGGCCATGGCCGAGATGATGGGTATCCAGCCGCTGCACAGCACGGACGAAGTGTAGGCGTTGCTGCGCGCGATGAGCACCCAGAGCGGGATGAACAGCAGGAAGAAGATGACCACGCACAGGTACAGGCGCACGTCCTCGGTGCCGCCGAACAGCAGCGACCCGGCGCCGGCGAGCAGCGCCAGCGTGGTCAGGTCCCCCAGCGAGGCGGCCACGGGGATGGCCACGTTGTCCGGGTTGATGTGGTGCTTGCGCGACAGGATGACCACGCCGATCATGACCGAACCGAGCACCAGGCTGGCCACGCTCGCCGTGACCAAGCTGCTGGCGCACAGCATGAGCGCGTTGCGCATGTCGAAGTGGCGCTCCGTGATGAAGCCCATCATGACGGCGAACAGCGACGCCAGCAGCGACACCACCGTGGCCTGGCACTGCACCAGCGCCATGTTGCCGCTGGCCGACTTCCACTGCTCGCGCAGCGTGTCCATGTTGCCCAGGTTGGCCTGCTCGCGCATTGCGCGCGCGACATGACTTATAAACTGCGGGTACTGCAGTTTAACATTCATTCAGCCGACTGTTTGCCTCCCATCCTCACTCCACGCCGACGTGCCACTGTCGAGGGGGTGTGGAGACCACTGTGCGCTATGCTTGCACCATCGATATCATTTACAGCGCAACTCTGTGACCTATACGTCAAACCGTCTGAACTCGGCAAATCATCCTTTATTCATTTATTTTTTTCTTACGCAAATAACCATGGATTTGGTCACGCGTCTCACTGGCGCAGAAGGACGCTCGAGCGTTGCTACAATCAACGCACTCGGAAAGCTTTGGCGACAGTCTAAAGAAACCATGCAGCTCGACATCGCGGGTGTCAGTCGGCGATGCCCGCGGTATCAAGATTTCTTCTGTTTCTCATTTCCCCAACGCATCGTACACGGTATAGTGTACTGGACGTGTCGCCTTGGCATATTCTTGCTTTTAAGGAAAGTATGCATGCTTTCCTGGTGGCTAGCCGTCCTCGTGTTTTTCTTCTGAGGACAAGCGATGACCACGACCCTAAATATATCGATCATAATCACTTGAGCCGCGGACACTTTTTCGCACTTTGCTCGGCTACTGCTCAAGAGAGCACGTTTGGTCTGGCCTGTTGCAATTTCACAGACGTCTGCATTTCGGCGTGGACCAGATAATTTGAATTAATGCTTCCCGAGAATGAAAGTCACGCTATATAAATGCTATAGGAGAACAGATGTGTGAAGGAAGTGCCAAACGAAAACGAAGTGCGCAAACCGTTTCGTCCTTCTACATTTTCTGCCTGGGACAGAAAGAATTACGTGCTAAAATTGATCTTTTTACTTGTTATGCTCACATATTTGTTTAGAGTAATATTTAGTTACATTATCATCCATATGTAAGAGTTAACATTTTATTTCACAATTACAAGTTACTAACTTGCATTCACTTTTTTTTCATCCTAAAAAACTCCTAACCATCTTACTGCACGATTCATGGTCAATACCCCAGAGCGGCTTGCGCCATTTCACAGAGTAATAACCAACCAGCCAACCCATGTCATTTTGCTTAGTGACCTTGTAGGGTAACCTTCACTTTGACGTAGGAAAACCAGCTAACCCTTTTTTTACAAACTCTATTGTATTACTCAATTGCGACAACCTTTTTCTCCGAATAAATACGATACTACTAAACACGGCCATTGTTGAATCAAAATAACAAAGAAGACCTTGGGATCCAAAGTACAACGGCTCTCGCAAGCTTCGTAAGACCAATGGCGCGACACTGCTGCCACAGTGCGAATATCGCCCATAACCTGCCCCTTATGTTCACCAAAAATAAACCAGATACTTCGTTTAGTTCACCGAGGACACTGGCAAAACATTACATTGTAAACGCATGAAGATCGGAAGGGAGGTTTTGTAATTATTTGCGCATCTCCTAACTAAGCCAGAAACGTTAAAGCATTACACATAACGTGCCCCTTATATTTACTAAATGTGAACTCAGCGTTACGTGGAGTTCTCTCAGAAAAACTTTCTGTACACTTCCCCTGCAACACATATATGGCATCCATTCTTTTAAATATGAAATTGCTGCAGCCTTTGGCACTCCCATGGTAGGGGGAAAACTTTGTACTGACTTGCAGGCAGAAAACGAACATACAGCCATTTTAACTTAGCGCCCATTTAACCAACACACTCCGAAATGTGCGTGCCTGCACAATCGGGACCCACATACGTATGCACGCGGGAGCCTCCTACTCACCTGAGTGGACATGCGGGCCGCCATGGTCATCTCAAGGTTTCCCTTGAGGCCCAGAAGCGCCGGCACCAGAATGAACAGCTCGGTGACGTTCTGGAAGACGGGCCAGTGCTGCACCATGTCGAGCAGGAGTCCCGCACCTACCGTGCCGAAGCCGGCCGCCAGAAAAGGCACGAACACCTGCAGCGCGGTCGCCCGGATGGACTCCTCGAACCACAGGTCGTCCTCGGTTTCGCAGCCGCCGGAAGAGGCGCGGGCGACGCTGGACTTGACGCGAAGCTCGGAGGTCTCGACGCAGAACCCTTCGCCATCGCTGCAAGCAGCGCAGTATCGTGTTTCCCACGCGGTGCGGATCGCCAGGTGACCTCGAGCGTGAGGTCCACAGAAAATTCATCAGGGCTAAAATAGAATCGCTAGCTGGGCAAGTTGGTACATGTCTTTGAAGAATCCAAATGGCTAGTGTAAAGTCACAAGGGAGAGACACGGAAGTCTTGCCAATAAATGTTACCTCCTAAGGAGCAACGATTATAGGCTTTATTTAATAATCGCTATAGGGCTGCAATGCGGGTTTGTTGGTGCGGCATCTTGGAGTAGCACCGTGTCTGTGACTTTCGTGTGCCTTCTTCCGTCCTCGGCTATATGCGTTACAATCGTACTTCGATAACAACATGTGAACATAAGGGGATCCCACATAAAACATTTTTGCCCCTCAGCATGACACATCGCTTAACCCACGACCGCATAGCATGCACGCATGCTGTCTCGAAGAGCAGAGATCGGCATACCGTATCCGCTGTTTTTACTGTTGCAACGAACTCCTTTATAAATAACTGTAACATGGCCAATAAGTTCTCCGTAGCCATAGTAAATGACAGGGGAGAACTCCTCTCGGCAGCCTCGCTGAAAACCTCCTCGGTCGATGTGGCGGAACAGGCTGCTAAAGCTCTCGGATTGCTGGACTCAAAACGCACTACGGTGTACACGGACTCCCGAGCAGCTGTTAGAGCGTTCGCATCGGGATTGATAGCCAAAGAAGCAGCCAGGATTCTAAACGGCAAACACCCCTCTGACATTGTTCACCACATAGTCTGGTTCCCAGCTCACATGGGACCAGACGTATTACCGGGTCACCTGAACCCCAATGAGATTGCCCACGACCGTGCGCGAGGTTTCGTATGCCGCGACGGGATGGTGTCTCGGGTGAGTTCGGGAGAGCTCGTCCACAGTGATCCACTGGTTACTTTTCATGAAATCACCTCTCATTACAGAGGGAATAGGCAGAGCTTTCCTTTCCCTCATCATTACACGCAAACCAACCACTGACGATCCTCACGGATTCCCAGCAGGCCTGCCGCAACTTCCTACAGGGAAGAATTGGAAGACCTGCTGCACAAGTCCTAGCCGGAATACTCAAGGAGGACCCTGAGGACTTCGCCACCCAAACCATCATCTGGATACCGGGCCACACTGGCATCACGGGCAACCTGCAGGCCGACAGAGCAGCTCGAGGATTCGTACATAACCGAGCACTCAACACGCCGGCTGCAGAAGACCCGGACCCTGTCGACCTCGAGTATTCAGCCATCGTGAACTACCACAGAGGGCGTCGCTTGCGATATCCACCACCCCATCGAAATCTAAACACAGAAGATGCCGCTGCCTGGCGTAGGCTCCAGACAGGCACTTACACGAACTTACACATATTACATAGGATACACCCCACAGCCTACAGGGACGAATGCCCATGGTGTGGGGCCACACCAACCCTATACCACATTACGTGGGAGTGCACACTACACAACATAGAACACCCAGACACGAACACCACGAGGGAGCAATGGGAGGCACTGCTGTCCAGCTCGGCCCTCGACGACCAGCTCAAGCTGATTAAGAGAGCTGAGAAGATGGCAAGAGCCAGCGGAGCCCTGGACTAAGGGCCCCGACCATTAGCAGTTTTTTTTATTATTATTTTAATAAAGTTTATCTATCTATCTATCTATCTATCTATCCCTCATCATAAGCTCAACAGGCCACAAGCTAGCACGCTTCGCATGCTCCAGACGGGGTCCTACCCCTCTAGGGGCTTGTTGAACAAGCTCCACCCGGACATCGATCCACTCTGCACAGATTGTGGCACTGAATTCAGCTCATTAAATCACATGCTCTGGCAGTGCCCTGTGTTACAGGATTTTAACAAAGAAGAATACTGGACGAAGGCCATCACAGACCCGAGACAGGACGTCCAGCTCCTGGCTGTCCAGAGGGCCCGTGAACGAGCGGAGAGGCATGGCCTCTCTGTTCCGACATGGGACTAGCCAACGGCTGGGTAGGGACCTGCAGGCCCCCGCTTAGCTCCTCAGGACCCCAATAAAGTCGTTTGCTGCTGCTGTAACATGGCTTTCCCGCGATACTTCGTTTCTCAAACGATGGAAGTCGACTGTGGCACATAGCGGATATTACGTGCGTGTTGTTCCAAATTATTTATCTCTGCTCTCGCATCTTGATTCAGCCATAAAGCAAGTTATCAACCATTCCAGTGATAACAAGCACTTGCGTGGTTCCAGTTCTTCAACACTTCAATTTCGTAGAGCCCTTAGGAGCAGTTAATGTATGCCTTGTTTAATGATCTTCGATAACACCGTAAAACAGGCAACCCGCGAGGAACAAACCCACGCTAGGTTGTATATCGTATCAAATGAGCCTGTCGGAAGGATACAAAAGTATTTTTCTTACCATTGCTCGCTGATATGTAGGACGCTGACGGCCGACAAGTCATTTTCCTTCTGTTTATACTCTGTCAACTCTATCAACTCGATTGAGCTGAAAAAAGAACGGGGACGTTAGTGCAAAGATGAAAGTGTTCAGGTGCTATTCAAGACTATAAGACCTGTCCTTGCAGATTCTGTATTGTAACATCAGTGACTTTCATTGTCTAACAGCGAACCGGGACCGGATCCAGATTTCATCACTTTTGGGGCGAGCGTAAGTGGATGGCATAGAGGCGGGCGGGGATGGAGGTATATGAGTTGTACGGCCGTACTGCTATGACGTTGCTGGAAATTAATTTTATAATCTGTTTTCCAATTGCTTCTTATATTTGCTTCTTTGTTCGACATGTGAGAGCGGTGTTTTCGGTCTCTCGTATTATACTCGCTTCTCTGATCCTTGTAAGCAAATCCAAGCAGACGTCACTATACGAAGTTACAAAGATGAGACTAATTCGAAAGCGCACGTTTACTACGCAGCGGATCGTCAGAAAACTGCATAATAAGCGTAAAACAAATAGCAATGTTTCTCGGGGTGGCATAAAAGCCTTCGTTCGTTAAAGCAGTACGGGTCTTCATGTCCTGTAAAATAAGAATTACAAACAAGAAAACAGGACCCATGTAAATGAAGTCGCACATCATATAAAGAACCAAGTGACGTTAACCCCACATAACAGCGCTTACAATGTATATTGCTACCTGCATTTGGATGCCGGGGAACATGACCGAGGAAAGGGAGAGGGGAAGGAAAGCAGGCGAATGATGTCGCACGTCGTTTCATGCCAAGTATCCTTGCACGTACGCGAAAATGTCGGCAGGGGGACACGAGCCCGGTGTGCCCCCCCCCCCCCCCCCTTCCAGCTACACCTCTGCATATCAGTGGCACTTTGAGTGCTTTAACGGCAGTATGTAGTTAGAACTTTCCCGCTGCAAAACTGTATTTCTTATTTGTTTGCATGGATATGTACTGCTGCGCATTCTCATTTTTTAGTGGTCGACGCGAGAATTTGAGCACGAAACGGCAGCGAGCGCTGGGTTTTGGTATGAAAATGCTCCGGGCATGCTGTTCTGACGAAGTCGGGTTGGGTAACTGTATGCCGCGCTGACAGGGAAGTGTTGGAGGCCTCAACAAAAGGAGGGGATAAGGGGTGTACCTGATTAGCTTAGCGGTGGAGGGTGGGGGGATTGCCTAACCACCCTTCTGCAACAACCCCCCCCCCCCTTTCCGGATTTGCAACTGTTTGTGAAATCATCCTCGTTCCGTAATGTTCGTTACCGAAGCGCAACCTTGCTCCGAAGAGAGACATGACAGCAACGTAATGTATTTGTAACGCGCAAGAGAAATTCACCTATAGTATCTACATCTATAGGACGTTCTCAAGACAGCACACTAACGGCCACGTCAGTGTGCTGACGGCCGGGTACTCGGACCACGACTTCCACTGTCCTGAGAGGGTGAAGATCCTCGCCATGTCGTTCACGACGCAGTGCCCTTCATACGTAGCTGACGATACCATGCGCGACCGCATAATGAATTCGGTTCGACCTTTCAGTGAGGATCGACAGCTGTCGCGCTCTGCTTCGCGAATGTCCGAGGGTTTTCTCCGTATCAAACAACAGCCTGGCAATACTTATGGGCGAACGGATTCGACGCAGAGAGGAGAGACTCACTTTGATGCGTGGCGCGCCTGCCGCTCAGCCATGGCCGCACTGCAATGCCACTCGGCTCCAATTAAGATAAGCGCACAATTTACCCTCCGCGCCGTCAGTCACTCGATGGCCACTTCACCTACGTAAACGCGCACTCCTTCCCTTGTCGTAAGCATGCCCGCGCAATCGCCGTTGCATGCGTAACCGTGTCAAGGGCGGAAGGAAGTTCTCCAAACAATCCCGTAGCAGAGAGAAAAAGAGAGGCGCTAAATCACGCGCCGGGCATGAGTGGAATCACCTCGTCACATTGCTGGCCTGATGAGCAGCCTCGCCCCGTGGGTTGTGATGCCGCCTCAACAATTGGCGGGGAAACAAAGAAGAACGGACGAGGACCTGCACAGAACTGGCGACGTCAGCTTGGCCAAAACAAGTTTTGTGTATGCACCTTGCAGATCGTGCGGGAAAGTTGGAACGAGACACTCGAACAAAGAAAAAAATACTCCCGCAAAAGATACCGGAAAACGCAGTTCAAGGCTAAGATTTAAGCATGTGTTTCTTGATTGATGGTCAAACGAACTGCGCCCAAACGAAAACCAGGAATGTCTCAATGGCCGCGTGCAAGGCTCAAGCGGTGGATTCGAAACAGCGCCTACCCATACAGTCCTACACTAAAAGGAATCAACTGAGTAACACACATGAAACTCGTGTGGATTTCTCAGAATGAAAGCTTCGCAGTCAAAGAAAAATTCGTCCTGGTTCAGGGATCAAACCAAGCACTGATTTTTCTTCACCTGCGAAACATTTATTTATTTATTTATTTTGACAAACAGTTACGGGGTCTTTCTTGCAGCTTCTTGTTACTCTCGGGTGGCTGATAATGTTACCCTGCCATGAAATTTTCTCCACTTTGTAGATTTTCACAGAAATTACTTGCCACAGTCATATATTCCATGCGCCATTCTCGAGGACTGTTCACGGATTGTGTCAGCAGTTGTATCTGGCGAACACATTATTGTTTAAGCTGTAAGGTGTTTTCAAGAAGATCGCATAGATCGCTGAGATCAGCCCACGAAATGGTATAGAAAAATGCTCGATACGCAAAAGTGGGAGCAACTCACCAAGAAAGACATTGCCTTTAAAATGTGATACAAGAGCACAAAATACGGACACATCCCACAGTACAGGACAGTATGGGATCGTTTTTTTCTATCTGATGAAGCTTGGATCACGTGGGAGACAAATCTTCATGTGAAAGCTCGGTGCAGCATGTACGGCGACATTCTGCTTTTCTTTGCACCGACCAGCACAGGCGTTACGAAGGACACTCCGCCAAGTGGTGGCAGTTCCCGGTGCTACATGGCTGCATGATGCGATGATTACCGAGAGACTAGGCAGCTGCTGGCGGGCGTCATCAGAATCTATAGCTGTTTTCATGTCGCCCCTATCAAGTGCAGTTTTGCGTCAATGCACTATCGTAGACAAATGAAACGCGACAAGGAAATTATAAAGTAGAATACCTCTACGATTAACAACAGAGTGCGCTTTTTTCTTCTCGCTATTACCATGTCGTCAGTGAAGGCGCAAGCCTATACGTACAAGCCGTAATCGGGCTGATATGAGGTGTTCTAGTTAGCCCTAACTTCGTGTTTTATATATCCACGATAGTACTTTTTACGAGCATCAGGGCTGTTGTAATGCACTTCCCACGTTACTATGACTCTTTTAGAGCATTTATGCTTTTAGCAAAATAACTCTTTATAACGAACCGATTTTTCTGCACCGATTATTTAAATATAACGAAGTTTGGTTGTATACTTAATAAACTTATCTCACAGTCCAATTGCAGTAAGTACATTAAACTGAATAAAACATCAGACACAATGTATGGAAGCCAGATATAAATCTCGTTAACCAGTCAGCGTGACTCAATCCAAGAATCCGCTCATCAAAACTCACCGCAAGGTAAAAGATAAAAAGAGAGAGATAGCGATCAAAAGAAACGTGTGAAAACCTAATTGAAAGAGTGATATGCCAATGCTCACGTTCGGGACCATAGGAGCGCTCGTGCCATCTTTTGTCGTAGCTCCGTAACTACGATACCGGCTTCCGCTAATGCGCATGCGTCGTGGGAGGAAGGCGAACGTGAGTGTACGCGAAAGAGTCAGTGCATGTGTGTTGGTGTGTTCTCTACGCGTCTTTCCCATAGCTGACACGTTCAATTCCAACCCTCGAATAAAACGGGGGAGAGGAACACGAAGTGGTCAGATGTGCTTCTTAAATCACAGTCCTTTTCTCTTCTTTTCATTGATTGTTTTTTACAAGCCTACTCCGTAAATGTGTTTCGACTCTTAGCCGTTCAGTCGGTATGGGCCATAGTGCGAGAGCATCATCATCATCATCATCATCATCATCATCATCACCACCACCACCACCACCACCACCACCTTGTTTTGCTCGTACAATTTGTAGATCTACATCTACATCAAATTATTGGTCGGTCTCCCACTGGGGGTATATGCCCCTTGTGCAAAGGAACAACAATAACAATTTTGTCAAAGTGGTAGCCTATGTAATTAGCATTTATGAACGGGAAGCCGTCCTAGGCGATGAACGACGGCACGCCACCTATTGCGTCTCTTCGTACTCAGAGCCCTGTACTTTAATTAGCGGAGTCGCCACGTCTACTTGGAGGTGTCTGGTTCCTCCCTTTTCTCCATAGCGAGGCCACGCATTCCAACAGCGACCACAGCGTCTTGATATATGGAAGAGCAAACACCGCAGCGCAGCTAAGCGCGTGAGTGAGCAAGGCCCCGCCGGCGTGCTTAGTCCGTATTGTACGATTGCCTATGTATCTTTTGACGGCTCGAAGAACTTAAATCCTACGTACAAACAGATTCACAATGTATATCTTGAAAAGTTGGCTGAATTACCACAGTGCGATTCAACATCACGTAAAAGGCAATTACAGTAGATATATAGGACATAGGCCATCCTGGAAGAACTGGAACTTGATTTCCAGTTAGAATGTCATTTCTGATGTCAATGACATCAGCCATAAAACGTTGTAAGTTGAGCAGTCATGATTTTGGACTTAAATCGCTTCGACCACTCGCCAACTGTCAACCTTCTTTTCGAGGAAGACACGCTACCTGATCACGTCAAGGTAGGTTATGTTAGGTACCCGGTGCGCGATTTTCTGCCCCAACGCTGTATTGTCGCAAGCGCTTAAAGTTGGACCATATGTTAGCGCTGTCCGCACAGGGCGGACGGCGTGTCTCTGCTGTGCAGGCAGCCATCACCAATCCTTGCGAAAAGTGCACAGTAAGTGAATGAAGTGCTTCGCTTCAATTGTAATGGACCACACGAGGTGAACTCCAAGGGTCGTCTTAAGCTGAAAAAGGTAGCAAGAATATTGAACCACACAAGTAAGATCATATTGTGGTACAAATTGAGAGGCGGCAGTCAGTGCGCAACCAAAGGAGGCGTTCGTATGGTCGACGTGGACAAACTATAGGTCCAAACTTGAGCGCCCCAGTTCCGGTGCTGCAGGTCCAGCAGGAGGTGGTTGAATTGACGTCGGTTGATCGCCCAAAGACAATGCGCCATGACCACGCTTACCACCACGGACGGAGATCTCCGAAAGTCAACATGAACTAAAGTTCGCAGAGACTTCCACACTGCTATCAAGGTCATGCTGCCGCAAATGATTGACGTCCTGCGTCAGCTGCTTCGTCGCTCAAGTACGCCTGTGAGGAGAACAGTTGAGCAGATCATGCACGCTGTAGAGGCGGTCTCCTGGCCGCGTTTGACCAGCTCGACTGCTGTCTACCAAGGCGGATATGCCTTGAAATGCGCGTTGCACAGAAGCGGAACCGTGTAGACGGTCCGCATAAGCGATGGTTATGTCAGGTTAATCCACCTTATGTTCCCTTTGCACGGACAATGCGTTGTCCGTTTCCCTCTTCTTGTGTCTGTCTGCCTAACCTTTTCAAACATGAATCCCTACCAGCTAGCTCAACTTTCTGGCGTTCTGGGCTTCACATATATTTGCATTGTCATCTGCGTACCTGTACACACGTGTTCGTGCCTAAAAGCTTAAAGGGCCTTCACCAGTCTCCGCGAAAAAGTTAGGTTAGACATTGAAACTTGTTCATGGAGCCTTCCGCCAAAATTTCACAAAATAGTTTCGTTATGTCAGAGACAGAAGCAAGTGAAACGTTGCTAGGCGACAGTGCGAGAAAGGGAACTACCCTCCTCATCGCAAAGGCTCTATTCCATTGCCTCCACCAGCTCCATCTCATGTCGGATCCGAGGGGCGCGTAAATCTTTCGTGGCGCCATCTTCCGGGAGCGCGCCTCTGATGCGGTACGCCTCTGACGTGGCACACGGCGCACTCCTCATAATTTGCCAGCGCCCAAACGAAGCGCCATGGTTCTGTAAATGCCAGGCAAGGAAATTTGGTAACTGCAGTATGTTTGATCCTGCTTTTTAGTGGACAAAATCCATAAAAAAATGGCTGTGGCTTAACTAAGGTTAAGCCCAGGATGCGAAGCATACTAGCCTTTATTTTAGTTGTTGAACCACTGTTTAGCCTGGTGAACTGCTGTTGCTTGGCTATATTTGGTTCGGCTAGACGAAGAAACAACTCATGCGTTACTCTGCTTCGCCTTCAAGAGTGGAACGCGACAGCGTTCCCGTCGACCCGCCAAGGGGTGTAAGACAATGAGCTACGGCGCAGCGACTACGCGCCCCGCATTGGACGCGGTGAGCGTCGAGCAACGCAGCGTTCGGCGCGGCAACGAAATGTGCGCCTGAGCAAGCGACGCACGCCTGAGCCTTAGAAACAGCTCGTTTCTAAGGCAACACCGCATTCACTAGAGGCGCTTTTGTACCGCTTTGAAGCATCGTACTCGTGGCTCAGTGGTAGCGTCTCCGTCTCACACTCCGGAGACCCTGCTTCGATTCCCACCCAGCCCATCTTGCAAGAGTTGAGCCAAAGCCACCTAGAAACAAGCGCAGCTGCTTATATGGGGCTCTTGCATTGCCCAGGGGGCGCTGCGAAAAAGGTGCGAAAAAGCGCCCTCTGTGCTAAAATGGGTCGTACCAAGCTCGGTCGTCTGCTTCGGAAAGCACGTTTACAATATGGACCCGCCACTTTCGGTTGTGTTGTCACGGCCTGCAGCGAATATCGGGCGCCGAAGATTTTTTCAGGAGTGGCACGCTGCGTAAAGGCAAGAAATTATGCAGTGCCGAATACGTGTATGCCGTTCAAGAATTAAGCGGCGAAGTTTTAGCACGGTGTCAATCGCAAGTGAAGCGAGTCGCGTACGAAGTGGAACTTCAGGTAAGGTTTGCACGCTGCTAGATTCAGGCGCACAAACGCGACGAAATGCTTGCTATAAATGAATCCACAGCAGCGATAAGCAGACATCATGTGTACGGAACTGCTCGAGCACACGACGGTACGCGCCGCGACGGCAGCGGTCTTTCGACATGCCGCGAAACGGCGGGTCTCCTGCAATCTTTGTTGACTGCATGCCGCTAAACAAGTAGTTATGCCTGCGTTGTAGTAGCGGCCATCTGTCCCTTTTAGTAACTGGTAATAACTGATGCAATGCATAAGAGCTCGCACGTACGTGCGAATCGCGCTGCAGTGCGAGCTCGTGCGCTGCTCGATTGATGTAGCTTTTAATGATAACGCTCGAAAATCGATCTGCTGTAATCAATACTATCTTGCTGCGCTGCCTCAACATGCTGGCTTAATTGAGGTCAAGTATGAGCACATTTAACTCTCTAACCTGCGCTGCTCGTAGTGGGGTAGTGAATTCACCGAATCAGCCCGGCCATTTGTGGTCATTTGCACACACTGGGCACTTCACCACTTCGCACTGGTCGAATTGTCGCTGTGGCCGGGTTTCGAATCGTGAATCACCAGCCATGCCTGCTGCTATGTCGGTCTGTCGTCGGGACTGTAGGTGCAAAAGACCGAATTTTAGAACGCAGATCTATAATCAAGCAAGCTTCAAGACAGGTGAAGCAGTCAGCATGGCGCGAAGTTTCGCTTACCCAGCGCGACGAACTGCAGTTATACAGCGCGCCCGACGCTCCGCTTCGTGAGGCCTTGAAGGGAAACGATAGAATCGGATGTTGGGATTCAGGCCTTCTTTTTCATGGCAGCCCACGACGCAGCAGTATCGACGGTGACGCTTTTTCAATACTGAGCTAGGTCCCTCCGGATCGGCGTTGCCGATTCCTTCTGCTTCCAGCATTACGTCCCACGGCACACGGAGAGTCCGTTTTCGCTTAACTATAGGCTGCGACCGGCTCGCAGCGTGGTCTGTGAGAAGTGATGAGCCTTTTCGCACTTCCAACAGGGCAGAAAAAAGTGCGAATCGACGCAAAACTCGGCCTAGAAACGTGCTTCGCCACAGCCAGGGCTCAATGCGACCCAAGCTGGTACGACCCAGATGTCGTTTCCCGCGCCGCCACTAGGCGCCGCTACTATACCTCAAACTCCAGCGCAAGACGCCCATACCGCCGCGACGCCGCGAGCGACGGCGCGAGTTGGAGCCCCGTTTCTCCTCTGTCGTGACGTCACGGTGTCACGTGGTCAGCCTTGAAGGCGACGCCGCGAGCGACGGCGCGAGTTGGAGCCCCGTTTCTCCTCTGTCGTGACGTCACGGTGTCACGTGGTATTGAAGGCGACACCGCCGCGCCTGAGGAGCTGGGTTGAGCTCTAGTAATATACTTCGCATAAAAATATATGTTACTGGTAAACGAAATTGGAGCTTTTCAAAGCTCCGGGCATATTGTGTCGAACCTGTCCCGGTTTCTTGCCGTTTTCTGTCCAGATTTTCTTCCGATTTTAGCAATGTCCCTGTCCCGGAAAACCCAACTCCAACTCCGCATACACATCGGCGCTTGTTTCATCTGCGAATTTCTCTGAAATATATCTGCAGCTTCACGGGCTGGTCTCGGTGTTTCGTGTTGTCGAGGCTGTTGTGGCACTGAATGACATAGAAATACTGTGTACCAAGCTTGCAGAATGGCGAGTCCACGTTTGCCATCGTGGAAACACAGTCACCAAGTAGGACGAGCCCCAACGCAAACGGGTGCGCTGCAGGAAACATACCCCTAGAAGTTCCCGAGGGTGTGAAACTCCCTTATGAAGCTTCACTTTTTAGATGTATGCTACTCGGCATACATCAAACGGCGACCGTTTTGCATGGTAGGGCACCGGAAGTTGGATATCTTAAAGCAGAGAGAAAGGGAGCGTGTCATCCCGACTTCACATAGAGGAATTTCTTCCAAGCTAAACACGTCACATAAGCAGCAATGAAAGGGACACTAAATCAGTTTGCATTTACAAAATATCGTTTGAAAACTCTACTGTCGTTAATTTCACGATAATAAGTTTATCATTAGAAGTGAAAATGAAAGTCAGATTTATTTTTTTTACTTTCGCGTCGTAACCTGAACGTCGGTGCATCACTGTGACATCACGAATCTGAAAGTAATTTCTTTTTATTTTATTTTCGCATCCGGACCACGTGAGCTCAGCAAGAGAGAGAGAGAGCAAATGATAAAGGAAAGGTAGGGAGGTTAACCAGGACTGAGCCCGGTTGGCTACCCTACACTGGGGAAAGGGAAAAGGGGACGGAAAGATTAAAAGAAGAGAAAGTCTACTGGGGATATCGTTCGGTCACTCAGTCCGGATCACAGACGCTGACTCAATCCAGTAGCTTTCAAATATCGCAGCAGTGCTTTTGTGACCTTTTAGCTGCGATATGCGAGGCCATGGTCCCAAGATCTTGTTCAAGGTGAACGGTGTTCTATCTAGCTGATTGAGAGCTGTGCAGAGGTCATGTCTTTCGTTTTGAGAAGATGGGTAGTAGCACAGTAGGTGTTCTATAGTTTCCTCGACACCACAGTCATTGCAGTCGGCGCTATCAGCCATTCCAATCAAAAACGTATATGCATTGGTGAATGCAACGCCCAAGCGTAAGCTCAAACTTACTTGGCTCAACTTGGCTCAAACTTCAAGTGCACGGCTTGAGAGAGCTTCAGCTTGTGCATTTCAAGTTGGTGGGCATGTTATTACTCGTTTTGATCGCAATTAATTGTATATACAAGTGAAGACGCTGTCGCTATCGCGTTGTCGGTTCGACGGCGGATAGCGCGGGGTTCGGTCGAACGATGGTCGGCATGCTGATTTTGTCGGTGACGCCGGCGAGAAAAGCCCCTCGCAGAACGACAACTCGCGCTCGTGGGTTGCGTCGTTGTCGGCCTGGTATGATAAAGTGGTTTCAGTGACGCACAAGAGTCCGCCAATTGTTGGCGTGAGCGTCTTGTCGGTCTCGTCTTGATCCAGTGTTATCGCGCCCTAAACGAGTACGTGAAGCCAAGCAGGCGTTGCCACCACTAAGTGAGGGCCGACGCTGCAAGACTTCGTCAGCAACTTTTAACTTGTTTTTAACTTTCCCCCAAGTGTAACGCACGGGCTTTCCATAAAGTTTGCTAGCTATCAATGAAAAGCGTCAATTACCCGGCTCACGGTGAGGTTAGGACAACTCGGACGAAGCCCTGACCGCTTTATGTTTTAAAGTGGAGTTGCACTCTTACGTTATGCACGTTTTCCTCACCGCACTGACATCGAGCTACCAGTGGAGTTTCAACGCGGTACATGGCACGAGTGTTGCAGCAGCGCGCGTCCGAGCGCTTCTTATTTTTTTTTTTTCCGTGGGGCTTTCGGGCACACGGCCACGCCCGCGACCCTTCCAAGACGTTTCTCGACTAATACGCTAGGGCAGGGCACATGCGTCGTAGCGCCATGATACAGGCGGATTGTCAGGAAGCGAGAGCAGCAATCAGGGACCCTTTGTGCCTGTTATGGCGTTCTACTCTTAAAGCGAAGCATAGGGTCTCCCAATTTTCTTTCGGGGGACTTTCCGGCGGGCGACCCTTCCAAAACGTTTCGAGACTAATAGGGCAGGGCACATGCGCCGTCGCGCCATGATACAGGCGGATTGTCAGGAAGCGAGAGTAGCAATCAGGGACCCTTTGTGCCTATTATGGCGTTCTACTCTTAAAGCGAAGCATAGGGTCCCCCAATCTTCTTTCGGGGGACTTTCCGGCGGGCGACCCTTCCATAACGTTTCGAGACTAATAGGGCAGGGCACATGCGCCGTCGTGCCATGATACAGGCGGATTGTCAGGAAGCGAGAGCAGCAATCAGGGACCCTTTGTGCCTGTTATGGCGTTCTACTCTTAAAGCGAAGCATAGGGTCTCCCAATCTTCTTTCGGGGGACTTTCCGGCGGACGACCCTTCCATAACGTTTCGAGACTAATAGGGCAGGGCACATGCGCCGTCGCGCCATGATAAAGGCAGATTGCCGGGGAGCGAGAGCAGCAGTCAGACCCTTTAATGCTATCGCCATAGTACCTACTATCGCGTTCTACTCTTAAAGGCCAAGCATAAGAATCTCCCAAGCTTTTTCTTTTTGTGCTTCCCAGTTCTACTCTCATTGCCACCCATAGATTGCACGTGCCTAGTATACCAGGGCGTCTACCAAGTTGAAATTTTCAAATTCCTTGAGTTTTCCAGGTTTTCCCTGAGTGCCTTTGAAAAATTCCCTGACTGATGCAGAACTATGTTTTATATCAAGACCGGCTAACGCGCATGTTAAAAAAATTAAAAAACTACTTAATCCAGTTTGAATACCAAGGTGTAGTGTTTATTTTTTTCAAAAAGAAAGCAGAAGGAACAGCTTAGCAAAATGCACAGCAAATAAAGTATCTTCGAAAAAAAATGGTAAAGCCCATTGCAAATCGAGTCAAAAATTTTCAAATATGAATAAAAGGAGATGCATACAGAAGAAAATATTTTCGAATATGAGCTATCTCTATGAACTGATAGCAAGCTCATTGTATGAGGCCTGAACTTTGTGATTCTCTCTCAGCAGTTGGAAAGTCAACTTTAACTGTCCTGGCATACTCTTATCCCGCGCACAACGCCTCAGTGTTGCACTTCACTGCTTTAAAGAGTTTATTTTGGTTTGTATGAGGGACAGCTGCATCTCGGCGTCAGCCAACACTTTGTTTTTTGATCTCAAGCTCCTTCAAAGAAGCGGCAGCATACCTCCTTTACCGCTCATTTCTCAGTGCGTCGTTCCTTTGTGTTCTCGTCCTCCTTCTGCCACACGTTCACCCCGCGGACCATTTGAAGCATCCTCTTGGTGTGTTGTACAGTCAACGTTCAATTTTTCGGACGCCCTAGAGGCCGCGAAAACGTCCGAAAAAGCGGGCAGTCCGAAAAAATGAATGCATGTCTTTTCCTGCCCTGAAGGGCTCAAATCGCCACAGGCGCGTCCGAAAAAGCTCTGAAGGCCTGCCAGTACACTTATTAGGCCTATCGGTTCTCGTACTGTGATAGGAGACGGCATGTGCACGTGTGTATAATTAAGGAATGCATACTGTATCCGTTGACAATTGCCCCTTCACACGCTTGTTTGGCTTCGCCACAATACTTTGTGCGTCATCGCGTAACATTGCTGTATTGAGGCGAAGTTGACTTTCGGGAACCGGTATTATACAACGCGCTGTGCTTTCCGAGCTTCGATGCCAACCGCGAGGATTACAAAGGCGAGTCGGTGCCATTGCTGACAGCGGCGGATTGATTTAATAAAAAAAAACACGGCACCGAAAAGCAAGGAGCTTAATAGCGAATGTCGAAGAAGCTATAGACCGAGCGCTGCCGCGGTGGTAGCTATGGCTGCCAGCGGATGGATGGATGTTATGAGCGTCCCTTTTGGAACGGGGCGATGGGTTGCGCCACCAAGCTCTTGCTATTATACTGCTTAATGTCCTACCTAAGTTAACACACCGCGGATATACACTACACTACACTACTACACTGCGGATTTGCGTGCAAGAGCGCCGGTTCGAGGTGGCGAGATAATCAAAATGGCAGCGGTGGTGGCTTCGATTAATGCCGTTTCGGATCTGCAGTGACGGCAAAAAGTCCGGAAAATCGGACGGCGAAGGGTTCTTGCGCCCGAAATTTCAGACGTTCTTATACATTGACCTTATGGGCTACATGACGGTGCCGCGAAGCCATGCGAATTGTCGGGCATGTCCCAAATATCGGGCGTTTACTGTACACCGCAAACTCCTCCAACTGACGACACGACGTCATAGTCGATCCCTTACGATTCCTCTCTGTTATTCGGGCGAGCATTAGCGCGACTTTTGTTCACTTTCAATAAAATTACACCTAATTTACCCTAATAGAAGCAGGAATTCCCTGAGTTTTCCCCGAGTATTTCCACACTATTCAAAATCCCTGAGAATTCCCGGTTGGTAGACACCCTGTTAATAATACGTACAGTGGTGGTCCAGCCAGTTCAGGATTTGAAGCAATTTTTGGATGGGAAAAAATTTCATTCTGGAGCAGTTTAGGAGCAGCCACACCAGCACTTTGGAGCAGTTTCGGAGCAGAAAAACTGGTCTTCTTGGAACACTTCAGCAGTTATCTGTAGCCATTTGGCGAAGCTTATTACTGTGCAATCAGTAAGTGCTGTTCCAAAGTGAAGCAAGACACTAAACGTTATTATGAAGTCAAGTTAAAGTGATAAAGTAATGCCCTAGAACGTCTGAGGTGTCAATATAATCGCGAACAGAGCTTTAGTAACCGAGAAATTGAGGTTGACCCCCCCGCGACATTTCGCTACTAGCCCGATGACGAAGGCACTCCTCATCATAATTTGTCACTAGTACTCAACTTCTCGTGTTAAAAAGATTTTTTCATTAGGTTATAAGACGGAAGAAAATGCTACTTGTCTACTTCTGTTCGATTCTAAGAAAAAAATAAAATTTTGACGTAACCCTTTAGTAGTATGGGTGGTAGAAAGGTTTCGCTTTCGCTAGACTCTGCGCTGCGCGCGCTTTGGAGTTTCAGTTGTTTCGTTATCGCGTCGTGCTGCGCTGGTTCTGCTGGCTCGCAAAACTTGCATTTGGAACAAGCAGCGAGAATGCCACGTCCATGTGATGTCGTGGGATGCGCGAACGGCCCGTGGAACTTGGCCAAGGGCAGTTGCAGCGGCGAATCCAACGTTACTTATCGCTGTGTGCCAACGAGTGAACCTCTCCGTTCGAAGTGGTTATGTGCCGTATACCTCTGCCACAGCGCGTTGGCAAAGAGCCGAAAAATCGAAGTGTGCTCGCTGCACTTTCGTCCAGAGGATGACGAGTTCAACGCCGACTTACTGAAGTGGTGTGGAGTGCCTTTCAAAGCAATGCTTTCCCGTAGCGCTGTTCCGTCGGTCTTGCCTGCATTCTCCAAAGCGCATGACCAACTGCAGGTCGAAGACTTACTGAGTGCGGCATTTGGTTTTCACGAAGGAAAAGCTACAAATATGCGAATATGTACAGCCATCACATACAGTTGCCGTCGTAGTAGTACGCAACGACGCCGGCAGAGCGAGCCCTCAGCAGCAGGTCACGTTCATCAGTGCTTAAATCGCTGAAGTCGAGCCCAGCATCGCGAGCCAATGTGTCGTCGTCGGGGTCGTCCATTGTAACGAGCGTCAAAGTTGGCGTCATAAAATAAAGAACCAGCTTATCGTCGCGCGCTTTCCCTTCCGCTAGCCACCATAGTTTCGCTTTCGCGCTGCTGTCAGCTGTCTTGGCCGTTTCTGGCCGCGCGGTTGCGTTTTGCACAGAAAAGCCGTAGCGCCGACAGCAGGCGGTTTTACTCACCGACGGCGCAACGTCACTATGAGACCATGACGTCACCACACCTCGATCGGAGGGCAGGCGATTTGAACTGCGCTAGAGGTACGCAGGCGCTTCAGAACGCATCTTCTCTTAAAATAAGTCTCTTCGCAGGAAACAAGCGTTTCGAGGCTTCTGGGATGGTATTTCAACAGTCCACGGCGACTTAATATTAACCTTTAGTGTCCCTTTAATGCCGCTTGGCACCTGAGGTCATGGCAAAAAGTCCGGAAAATCAGACTGAGAGTTTTTCGCGCCTGAAATTTCAGCGTTCTTAACGTTCTTATGCATAGACTTTATGGTGTACGTGGCGGCGCCACGAATGCGTCTGGATTTGTGAGCATGACTGAAAAATCAGTTGACTGTATGTGAAATGTTCACAAATCCATCCGTCTAATGTGGTGGTTGCATAAACCTACTGAAAACGCAGCATTGCCGTGAAAACGCGAAAATACAGCTGCGCAGTTCGCGCAAATGGCACTTGGGTGGGCACAGCCAGGAAGAGGCAAGTTTAATTGTAGCAAAATGGCGCAATTGGACCACCACTGTATGTAGTATGTACATTAAAAAATTGGAACATTTTTTGAGACATCAGATCTACTTGTAGGTATTTCCTCACTAAACTGTTGCATTTTGTTGGTGTTATATGTATATAAATTTTTTCTAACCTCTCTCTTGTTCGCTTTGTTTTACCGTCTGCATTTTATCTTCAGAGGAGGTTCCAGCTATGGTGATTTAACCTGGCGACTTCCTCCTGTATATGCAGAACTTTGTATAAGTATTTCTTTGAAAACAAATGTTTGACGAAAGTGATGGCACTCCTGTGCTTGGCTTGATAAGCAAGTGTAGCACTTGCATTGTGGCTACTTTGTGAAATAGAGCATGCCAAGTGGCTTCCCACATCCTGACGAGCCCACAGTAATGCCATTTTGGAGGCTCACTGTACTGGAAGCAGTACCTTATGAAGTGACCAAGTGAAGCGAGAATGAATAGTCTACAATGGCTTTATTTCCTCACAAAAAGAAAAACAGCGATGATCTGACAGAAGGCCTGGGCGCCGCCATTCGGAGTTGTGTGTGTGTCTGAAGGAGGGAGGGAGGGGAGAATGTCCAGACACTGCGCCAGCATCGTGCAAGCCTCGCGCTAGTCAGCAGAGGGTGACTATACAAAAATGAAATCCGTCAGCAGCAATGCCTGCATGTGCATGGGTGCATTGTGAGATGGGTGCTTTGAGCTGCGATGATAGACATAAATGGGAAGAAAAAAAATAGAAAGCTTATTTACATAGCGCTGCCCATCTGCAGGGCATGAAATTGGGCTACCACCACAGGGGCCCGTGCCACAGACCCCTGTTTGCCCAAGGAAAAGACCTGGGTGCAAAGCGGTGATGCTTATGTACAACCGCGGGGTCAGGGAATTGGGACAAGGGGGGGAGGGGGGAGGGGGGGCCATTCATTTAAAAACGTCTTGAGACTTGATGATGATAGAAACAACTGATGATAGTAACACGGGCGTTGGTGGGTTAAAAGCTGGCAAATAAAACACGCCTGGTCACTGCCAGGCTGCTCAGGAGTCTTCACTCTTTGCCTTCTTGGCTGCTGCTCCTTTCCTGCGGGAAGGGACAGAGACAGATCACCATGAGACATTTGGTCATACATTCCAAGACTGGTGTAACCTTTATTACGGCACATGCACATAGCTTCTGCCAGCACCGTGGTACAGGTAGTTACCACCAAACGGCCGCTATACTTAGGCACAAGGCAACCAAAAGTTTGTATTTTAAGTATAGCTTATCATTGGTTTCACGAGTGATTTTCACTAGGCTTTGAGCAGTTTTCTTTATTATGTGTGCCTTTTTCTCAACCATTCATTCATTAGAGCCTAAAAATAATACCAGCAGCCTTACCAGCAATATCAATAAGGTGAAACTCGTGTATTTACGCTATTCACATTTGACCATACTAAAAAAAGCTGCGAAATTTTTGTGGACATGCAGCTTTGGCATAATGTGGTACTATCCTTACAGACTAGGCAATAAGCAAAAGTATATTCAAATATAAATTAATATCAAGCAAGAAAAGCTCAGTGTAGGCTGATTTCATATGTACGAGGGACCATTCTGAAACTTTCTTCGTTTATTTTCAGACGGAAGCTTTATCGCCAAAGAAGAATACACCATGGCATCATGAACTATACACCTTGCACTATTTTTCGACATAGTCTCCACCGACATTGAGACATTCGTCATAGCATGCAATCAGTTTGAAGAAACCACTCCGGTAAAACTCAGTGCCGCATGATGCCAGGAATTGTCGTACAGCCTGCTCCATCCCAGCAATGTTTTGGAAGAGACGTTTCGAGAGTGCGGCTTTCAATGCAGGGAGCAGTTGCCCATTTATACTGGATAACAGCACACACTTTGATTGGCGACCCCATTGTCAGCACCCGTCTGTCTGCCATCATAATTTGCACTCAAATAACCTCAGGACCACTGATCTGCTGCTACTCTCTCGTCTTCGGTGCTCTGCACATGCGTCATTGCTCCTCCGCTGACATTCCTTCCATCATTGAACCACCAACGGGCATGGGTTCTTATGGTGATTGTTTGTTTCACATGGTGTACCATCAGCACTAGGTCACAGACTTATCAATACCCGATTCACGTAAACTGATGTGTGGAAGACAGAATCGCATTGAAAACAGCAAAGCATATCTGATAAATGTACTGTATTTACTCAAATCTAGGCCAGCCCCGATTCCAAGCCGACCCCCGAAATTCCGAAGCCAGCTGGGGGGATGAAAACTTACCTCGAATGTAGGCCAAACAAGAAAGCGAGGACAGCGTTCGCAAAATGAAACAGCATTTATTAAATAATGAACATGCCGAGCTCATTCAACGTCATCATCGCTGCTAGCCTTGTCACTATCTTCCTTATCGCTGTCATCTTCTAACAGTAAAAACCACCTTAGTTGCGCTGCATGCAAAAAGCCTCTCCCGTTGCCCCCTCCAACGACAGACGTTTTTCTTATAGATGCCAAGGTCCCGCCCGGCTTGAACGTTTGACAATGCCTCTGCGGCTAGCACAACTTCTCGTTTGAAAAGCAGCACTATTCCACACTGCACGCTGACACCTCAGAATAAAGAACCAGCTCAGATACGACAAGAGGTCAAAATGGCAACGTCGCTTATGTACTTCAGTTAGCTAATGGTGCAGTTAGTAGCGGATGCGATACTGACTTTTCTAGATGGTGCTAGCTATGCACCATACTTATCAATTTCAGTTAAAAACTGGCGTGCTTTTTAAGAACCTCAAATCTAAGCCGACCCTAGAGTTTGGTATATGATTACAATGAAACCTCGTTAAACCTAAGTTGGCCGAAGCTCGGAAAAAGTATGTACTAAATGGTAGTACTGCTTAACTGAAATAGCACGAGTTGGCCCACTTACCTATCAAAAATCAGGCTCAGAAAGAGTGTGATGAAAGGGCAGAAACATACAGTATTTATTCACTTTGCGTGACAAAAGTGTTAGTTTTGTTTAACGCCGCAGCGGCCTAGCAGTGACGACAGCAGCCTCAAACTTACTGAAGCTGTGAGCCAGCTTTTCATTCAGCGCCCTTTTCTAGGCAAACACTTGCATGGCTCATTCCTCATTGGCGTTGCATATTCTCCGTGCACAGGTGCGGTAGCGCTGCAGAAGTTGCGACGATGGCATTCATGAGGCTGACGTAACGTGCAGCTTCTGCCACTGTTGGGCCCGAATTGCCCGTGCTGTCGCTTTCCATGTCGTCCTCATCATTGTTGTTAGGCGACACTTCAGCAACACAAAAGGCATGGCGAAAAGTCAAACCTCGTAGCCGACGTCTCTTCGCAGTTGCAGCAGCGCTGCCAAGCAACTTATTTGCATTCCAAATGCTGCACACCATAGTCAACAGTAGATTCCTGTTGCCTGCCAGTGCCAACTTCGTGCCACGTTCGAGAGCACGAACTTTGCCCAATTTTTCTTCTATGCTGAGCACCTAGTGTTTTTTATCCGAGCATGATGAGAGTCCAAGCTTGCACGACGCCAGAACGCTCCTTGGCACGGTGCCAAAATGATGATGTTGATGTGGCTCCAAGCGCAAAAGCGTAGGGCGCTTGGAGGCTGTTGTTCTGATCTCTTGAGGCTTGTTACGCCAGGCTGCCCAATGGAGACGACGCACCGCCGTGATTGCGCGAAAAAAGTAGAAACACTACGTGTTGACCGATAGTACACAATAAGCTGGTACGGTTTATGCAGATATAAAATGCACTATGTTCAATGGCCTCCGAGTCAGGGATTTGACTTTACTACTTTTAAAATGAAACTACAGTTTAAGCGGGTACAGTTTAACGAGGTTTTACTGTAATTGAAAAAAAAAAAAAAAACTGTTGGCCTAGATTTGGATAAATATAGTAGTTAAATAGGGTCATTCTGTGGTGCACAAGTAACAAAAAAAGTTCCCACAGTCCACTGTGACTAAGAGGCACTGTGCACCCGAAGGAATAGAACACACTGTAAAATACTAGATGCGAAATTCCAGAGGAAACTTAATGAGATTCAGTATTTTTTGATCCACTGTGTTGCAAAACTCAGTTGATCTCTCTTCTCTCTTAAGAACATGTCTGAATAAAACTAAGGTTCTTTGACCCGGCTTTCCCCCCACTATTTTTTATTGCTCATCTTTCTAATATTAAGTCATACATATCTTCATAGTTCCTGCATTCTAAAAGAACTAGCACCGCAGGATTACTGTCTGCTGATCCTTTTCCATTCTTTATCACCTCTACTTCTTGGAAGTACCAGCAGCAGTACGTACCGATATCTGTTCCCTTACTATCACAGCTGAGGCAACCTCCCTGCCTTTTCTTTTGGATACTGAGTTCCACAACCCTAATAGGTGCCTGCTTATTTCCTCCTCTTCCTCCGCATCTAGTGAGGGTGCCAGACAGTGAGATACGCATCCTGCCAAAGGAACCAGTTGTTGCCATGACGATGACAACTCTCCCTTGTTGAAATGCTGTCTCCAATGACATCCCTTGTTCGACCACCATTGAATGCTGCCTCGACGTTGTTTGTAGTTTGCATCTAAATTTCAGTACTCTGTACCAAGAAGCAAAAAGTAGCTCTGATCCCTACTTGCCCCTCAAAAAGATTACAGGTGTCTTGGGCTTACCCATCAGATGGCGGTCGTTTCGTAGCCGCTCCAGCTCCCCGGCCGGCACTCAGTGCCACACCATCTGTACAAAGAAAATGTTTCCAACTATGCTTTCGCAGCTCAAGAACAATATACTTTTCTTCTTTACAACATTTAAAAATCCTGGCAACAAACCAGCCATGTATTAGGCATAGCCCCCTTCCTAGAGCACTCACAAACTGGCTCCATTTCAGAGCATAGCAAAGTAAAAATATAAGCAGGGGCTTACACAGAAATTACGCCATGTCACCATGCAGAGCTTCTACACATCATCTTTTGTGCAACATCAGCACTATCTTATGCCAGTGCTGTGAGACTGGTTAGCATACCTAACGGCAAGTGCAGAAGAAATGCATGCTTAAATAAACCCAACACACAAGCAGTACATTTGAAAGAGAAGCCGCAGAATCAATAAAAATAATGCAGCTAGCATTTTCTTTTTTTCATTGGATACATCTCCATTACAATGGCTTGTGCCTGCATGCACTCTGCATTTCCCTACACCATGCCATAATAGAATTTGCTACTCAGCAACAAGAAACCGCCATGAATGCACCACCACGTACCTTGCAGCCACCGGACCTGGGTTGCCGGACCGTACCCCTTGTCGTTGCGGGCCGCAATGCGAAATATGATGGCTGGCTTGCTGGTTGTGTCCACATGTGCAGATGCCAGGGAGGCTGTGGCCACTGTGCAGGCTGCCTGGGGTCCACAGTAAACTCGCACAAATGCCAACTGTGATGGGTTCGAGGTCACAGTCTTGGCAGGACCTGCACCATCACCCGTCGTCGCTGACCGCACTGCCAGGTACACCGAGTACTCTGTCACGTCCCCGGGATTGCCCTGAGGCGCCTCCCACGAGAGATGAGCGCCGTCGGGACCCTTACTGATCTTGATGGCCGAGGGCGCGCCAGGGTATCCGGGCAGGCATGTCTTGAATGCAGACACTTCACTCCAGGGGCCCCGGCCGCATGCATTGATGGCAGCCACGCGGAACTTGTAAGCGGTCCCAGGCAGCAGCTCCTGCTTCTGCAGCATTGAATGGGCACCTAGAGACACAACGTCCACATCTGTTTCATCCTTTCTTTGCTGCTCCGACTGTTCCGAAGGTAGGTAGAAGTGTGAAACCAGGCACGACGTCTCCTTGAACACACCCACGTCGAACCACATGCCGTCACGCTTGCCGCCGCCGGCTGATGGTGGTGCAGGTGCCGTAGCTTTTAACTCCACCTGCGCACGTGGCAAGCATATTTGTTAACCAGAATGGCACAAATTCACAATGTGCCAAACAGGACGCTCTATTAGTTCACAACCAACAAATCTGCTGTCTTAGCCACTGCTTTTTACTTCCCAAAAGCCGACACCTTCACCTAGAAGCTGCCCTCCCCATCTTCTGACCAATCTCTGAAACCAAAGTGTAAATAAAATTTTGAAATGCAAGCGAATTCCTGACATGCAAGCCTTTAAGGTAACTAAGACGACACCAGTGCTGTGTCCAACCATGTGCACACATTACAAAAATACAAGAAGCAGTAGAATCTTGTTAACTCTAACTCCAAGGGGACCGGAAATTTATTCAAATGAAACGGGGTTCAGACAATGGAGCCCCTTTAAATATAGCACCTAATCAATTGTGTGGTAGAGCACACAAACAAAAACCGTTACTAGGGTCACATTGAAAGTCTTGTGTGCTCCATAAGCACACGTCATGTGCCCGAAGAAGCCGAGGTTCCCTATAAAGTCCAGGCGCAATAAGATTGTGCTTCGCACACAGTTTCCTGCGGGTGCAAGGCAAGACATGCGAGGGTGAGCCAAGGAGGATGGTGGCTTGGCATCAAGTGTACCACCCTCCCACATGCCCGATGTGAAAGGTCACGTGATTGAGGGCACCGTAATGTGATCAAGCAGAGCACGCTGTAGCACGATAATGTGATCAAGTATGCGCTAAGGTTTTCTTCCTGATCCTTCTAAGCCGGATGGGAAAGGAAAAAAAATTAAATTATGGGGTTTTACATGCCAAAACCACTTTCTGATAGGATGGGAAAGGAGGGCACACATCGCACTAGTTGCTCCAGTTCGGTCTCTGCTTCCTGTGCTTCTTTCCTAGCAATTTTTACAGCAGGTGACATAACGACTAGGTACACATTGAACATCCACCTATGGCTTGGATTTGTGCGAAAAGTGGTCTATGGGCTAAAGAAAATGTTTCAAAACAAGCTTTGTATGGCTTTCAGAGTTTTAATTCACGTGAGTTTTTTCTGATTCAAATATACAGGACTTCACAGGACCAACAAGGAAGATTTAATTATCTGTCGATTCGAATTAAGAGATTTTAAATTATTGGGATTTCTTACTAAATTGAAGGCTAGTTGGCAATTAACATTTTTGGTATAGTGCATACATGCAGCAATGGGCGGAGTGGGCCTAAACTTCTTTCTCCCATGGGACATGGCATTTATTCATAACCGCGCTTGACATTTCTTTGACAACTAAGCACACTTGTGCGACCACCTGCCACAGGTTTTCTTGAATAATCAAGTAATGCACACACGGAGGGTAACCATGGCACAAACCAGCACTTTCTTGTGCACGACTCCCAAAAGTTGTGAACTGACCAAGCAGCTGCTTACCGGCGGCTTGACGTCCTCTTCCGTTTTAATGGAAGCCGCTAGGCCATTGGTGGCAGCAGCCGCAAGCACTGGAGCTGGAGCTGGAGTTGGAGGAGTGCTGCTTGCTGTTGAGACTGCTGCCGATGCTAACGTGGTCAGGGGGTCCGCACACATTGCAGACTCGGCCCCTGCCACAGTAGCGGCAGTAGTAGCAGGTGTAGTAGGTGTAGCGGCAACAGCAGCAGCAGCAGCAACAGTAGCAACAGTAGCAGCGGAAAGAGCAGCACCAGCAGGAACAGCAGTGGCTTCTGCAGGTGGTTCAGCCTCTGCCGACATCACTGCACAGGCGCACAGCACATCTCACCCACTGTTTGCATACACAGTACCCACACTGAAATCATCTTGCTGATTTTAAGGAAAAAATTGGCATCCACACAGTAGCATTAAGCTACGAAGAAAGAGCATCTGTATTCCTCAGAAAGGTTTCACAGTATGCCTTTCTGAGGCAACTGTTTTCCCAACTAAGCTGGCAAAGAGGCTAGCATACTTTGGACAAGCCATCTGCCCATGCCACAGATCCATAGTTTACACTAATTATTGAATCCCATTTAAACTCGTCATTTGTAAGGTCCGTACAAAACACGAGGAACGGGGGTGCACATAATTTAGATAGGAAAGCAAGCAGCTACACGAGAAAGGCAACTTGCCTCCGTCAGCTGCTTGTTCAGCTGGTGCTGGCGGTTGCTGAGGGGGCGGATCATCTACACACATCTGGTCCGGAGGCAGTGCACCAGGCGTCTCCAGAGACAGGCCGCCTGCGGCCGACTCCTCGCCTTCGCCCTCGGCTAAGAGAAACAGATGCAATCAGAATGACAGCAGGCAAATTTGGCACACCTCTAGCTCAGGGAACGCACCAAGAAGCAATAACAGTAACAAGCTGGGTTAGTTGGTCCAGCCTGAGATGATGCATTCTTCAAGAAGAATGATGAAACACATAGACAGGGTTCGTGCTGAATGATTTCGCTGGAAGGATGCATCCTCTGAATCCGAACAGCAATTGCCTGCAGCAAGGTCAACGAAACTTCGCACAAGTGTTGCTAAACCTAATTCTTTAGTCTTTATCGCAAGCATGCAGCAAGTAACGTTGGAAAGGTTGTGTTTCCTTACTCGAAAAAGATGACAGGTGGACTTTAACTGCATCAGAAATGGCCAGGACAGCTATACAATTTCTTCAGGTGAAGAGTAAAGAGGAGCTTAACAATAGCTTCCTCATGCTTCGATCTAGATGCCCTTTTGTTCAGAGGAGGCCAACAGGATTCAAGAAAAGATTCAAGTGACTATACATCCCTGCCACACATACCGCATATAGGTGGATGTGGTATTAGCTCCGCCAGGCAAAAATCACATAACCAGCCAGATGCAGGCTTGGTGTGCACAGAGCTTGTGCGCTACCAAACTGCTGCCACAACTCACACTGCATGCTAGAACTTTCATTTTGTTCCCATCCATTCAATGCATTTTATTGTGATAGCAATTACATGAGCATTTGAGGCACATTCATGGCAGTGGCAGTGCGCTGTCCTGCTATCGCCGACAAGTGCAGCCCATAAATGGAGTGACAAGTGACAAATGACAAGTGCAGTGACAAATGACAAGTGCAGTGACAAATGACAAGCACATGTAAAAAAGTAAAGGAGACTTCCCAGAAGTGCTTTTTGTCATAGTAATCCACCCAACACAGACCGCATTATTTCTAGTTGATTCGATAGAACAGACTGCCCACACTGCATTTCAGATCATAGCGACCACAGTGATGGTAGAGTCAGAGAGACACTTACGCTTTTCTTCTTCCTCTTGTTCAGGTGCATCAGCAGGGGCGGCATCAGGGGTGCCAGATCCCTGCTCTTCCGGTGGCTCATCACCCCCTCCACTGGAGTCCGCTGGTGGAGGTGGTACTGGTGGCTCCTGTGGGTCATCTCCCTGCCCTGGTGGCTCCTCCCCCTCTCCTCCACCCCCACCTCCACTGTCAACCGGTGCCGAGTCATCGCCAGGTGGCTGTCCATTTTCACCCTCGCCCCCTTCACCCTGGTCCGAACAGGCCACCACACACACACCCAAGCGCATGGGCACAGGCCGCAGCAGGGACTTGTTGTGGAGCACAGGGGACACTGTGCATGGAGGCTCTGGGCTGGCACAACGGGGCTGCTCTGGTGAGTCACAGTCCTCTGGAGTGCCACAATGGATGCCATCTGAGCATGGTTTAGGTGTGCCACAATGAACACCATCTGCACAAGGCTCTGGTGTACCACAGTGAATGCCATCTGTACAAGGCTCTGGTGTACCACAGTGAACGCCATCTGTACAAGGCTCTGGTGTACCACAGTGAACACCGTCTGTACAACGCTCTGGTGTACCACAGTGAACACCATCTGCACACGGCTCGGGTGTGCCACAATGCACACCATCTGCACAGGGCTCGGGTGTGCCACAGTGCATGCCGTCTGTACAGGGCTCGGGTGTGCCACAGTGCATGCCGTCTGTACAAGGCTCGGGTGTACCACAGTGGACACCGTCTGCGCAGGGCTCGGGTGTACCACAGTGAATGCCATCTGCACAGGGCTCGGGTGTACCACAGTGAATGCCGTCTGTGCAAGGCTCCGGTGTACCACAGTGAACACCATCTGTGCAAGGCTCCGGTGTACCACAGTGAACACCATCTGTGCAAGGCTCCGGTGTACCACAGTGAATGCCGTCTGTGCAAGGCTCCGGTGTACCACAATGAACACCATCTGTACATGGTTCAGGTGTCCCACAGTGCATGCCATCTGTGCAAGCTTGGGCAGACTGGACTCCATCGTCACAAACACCTTCAGCAGTGATTTTCACAGGCACCATGGTGTCAAGCAAGGCCTGAGCAGACTGCATGGTAGCTGGATCTGTGGTGCTATCAGCATCAGTCTCCATAGGAACTCCCTGGAAAATCAGCAAAGCATTAGTCAAGTGCCCTACATGCCAGTAGCAGCAAGAAACAAAGCAGGCTGCACACAAAGCTTGCTCGTGAGAAACCCGAGTCCATAATAAAACAGGACAATAACTGCCCAACTATCCACACGAAAGGAAAACTAACAGCTAAATCCATGCTGCCTCAAAGTTTCCAGCTTGCTTGTCTAGAGAAGACAGCTGAGCAATGCTTCTACAAATCTCAAAAATATTTAAAGGGGCCCTCCCCAAGTCTGGTTATGTTATGTGTCCTTTAGGGAGCGTTCTGCCGCAAAAGCTTTTCAAACAGGCTCATTAATACCCGAGGTATAAATATTCCAGTGTCGCGAACCCATGATTTCAGCAGGCGGGCTGCACTGCCAAGCAATACTGCCAGCAAGCAAGCGAAATTCCTTCTCTGTGTTCTCCCATACCGGACCTAAAGGATCACATGATGCATACGTCACAGGCCCCGCCTTCATTTTTTTCCCCCCAGCACTACGCATTTCCGCTGACGGCATCGCGTGCGACCTGTTCTCTTGTTCATGCAGCGCACAATCTTGCGCGCTGTGCACAAGCAAACATGACTAGCAGTACAATGCAGTGCTATACGAATACTGAGGCAGAACAAGCGGATCACAGAGCATGATCGGGCACTGGAGCACGGTAGAAAATGGCATTGTTTCGCTACCTACGTACTTTTCTCAAGGTTGCTTTACAACGGCTGAAAAATGTAACTGAAGAGTATTTAGTATTAATTGTCATGCACCCGAAAAGCCAGTTATTTGTACACCATGCCTGCATCACAACTGCAATTTTTTCTCAAGAAGGCAATAATCTGATGCCATGACACTTGGCGCACTTTCAACATGCCTTAGTATACTGCGACCCAAGCACCCTACATGCATAATTGTGCTCCAAGGCAATAACACACGCAAAAGTGTCCAAAGTTATCAAAGCAATCAATGGCAGCCAGTGGAACCAGCATTAATTTCCTACGTGTTCCCAGCTGGTCAGTGGCAGCCCAGTTTTAATCCCATTTTGATGTTGGGATTAAAACTGGCAAGCATTTTACTATACTACTCTTCAGGCACTAAGGTTCACCTTAATATGCTAGAGTTTTTTGCTGCCTTTAAACTGCCAGTCATTCCAAGAATAAAATGTTTTGTCTTAAGTCCCTCCCAGAAACCAACCTGCACATTTGGCACTTTGTTAACTCTGTGCAAGCCAGCTGCTACGCGTCCTAAGAAAATGATATACCATAGTATTACTTTATGCCCTGTGTGCAAGGCAAAAGCCTTGGTGTCTCACCTGCAGATCACTCTCATCAAGCACTGCATCCACAGCTGTCGGCTGAGCTGCGATAAAGACAACAGCAATCACAAATGGCATCAAGTAAGTTTATTACCAATGCCACTACATGTCACGGGCATCCCTAACACGTCTGCTGAAATCGGTGCTCCTAAAGTTCATATTGCACCATATTTTGTAAGCCATACTGAAACAAGGTTCATTATTATCACAACTTTCTGAAGTTCCTGCTTGAGTGGTTTTTTATATTATTGAAATAAGAAAAATCAAATGCAAGCACTATAAACAAACGAACAAATAAGTGAGCACACTTGGCAGCAGAGACTATAATGAGATAAAAAAGCGAGCAAAAGAAACCACACCATGTGAATGAGCCAAGTTCATAAACAGTCTGCCTGAGCTATCTTGTGACACATAGCTCAACCAGTGTACACAGAACTGTTTATGCATGTACAGACGAAACCACGTATTCATTTACTTGTTTATTTATTTATTTCAAATACTGCTAACCCCAATGATAGAGATTGTGGCAGAGTGGTACAAAGAACATAAGGAATACATAAGAAATATGTAATTTGACTTGCCACACACACCATGCTGTCATACACCATAACAAATTCTATAGTTTCGCAAAAAGTGGTCATTGTATCAGTAGCTGCCAGTAGCCAGTAGCCTATGGAAACGGTGACGTACAGATGTTGGCACAGCGCTGTGTCACTGCTTGCCGCTTATTATGTATACGCCCTGCGGAGTGAAGCGTAGTTGATTTAAAATCACTAAGGCCCGAACTGAACTATAAAAGCAGTTTAGCTGGTCCTAACTGCTTGTACTTTTCATTCCACGTCTGCCAGTAGCTTGTGCACGAACTCGACAGTGCCAGGCCTAACCTTCACTGCACAGGATCAACATCAGGGTGTCTACCAAGTTGTCATTTCCAAATTCCCTGAGTTTTCCAGGTTTTCCCCGAGTGCCCTTGCAAAATTCTTTGAGTGATGCAGAATTATGTTTTGTGTCAATACGGGCTGGAACCATATCACCCGATGCTGTCACTCTCTAAAAAGCATATGAAAAAATAAAAGAAAAAAATGACTTAATCCTATTTGAATACTAAAGAGTAGTGTTTATGTTTTTCAAAAAGAGAATAAAAGGGGGGGGGGGGGGGTTAGTAAAATGCATAGCAAATAAAATGTCTCCGAAAAAAATTGCAAATCAATTCGGACATTCTCAAATATAAATAAAAAGGAGATGCATACAGAAGCAAATATTTTTTAATGTGAGCTATTTCTATCAATTGATAGCAAGCTTAGTGCTATGAGGCCCGAACTGTCACAATTTAGATTCTCTCTCAATAGCTCTTAAATCAACCTTAACTGTCCTGACATACTCTCAGCCCACGCACGACACCTCAGTGTTGTGTTTCACTGCTTTAAAGAGTTTATTTTGGTTTGGATGAGGGACACCTGCATCTTGGCATTAGCCAACACTTGGTTTTTTTGAGCTCAAGCTCCTTCAAAACAGCGGCAGCACGCTTCCTTTCCCATTCATTCCTCAATGCATAGGTCCTTTCTATTCTTGTCCTCCTTCCGCCACTCGTTCGTCCCACGGACCATTTGAAGCACCCTCTTGGTCAGTTGCACAGTCCACGGCTGATTTTTCTAACTCCCTAGGGGCCGCCAAAACGTCCGAAACATCGGACAGTTGGAAAAAATAAATGTATGTCATTTAGTGCCCTTAAGGGCTCAAACCGCCACAGGCACATTTTAATACGCTCTGAAGGCCTTCAGGTACACATATTAGGCATATCGGTGCTCTTACTGTGACAGGAAATACCAAGTGCACGCGTGTATAATTAAGGAATACATACTGTGTCCCGTGGCAATAGCCCCTTCCCACGCTTGTTATGCTTCGCTGCAATACTTTTGCATATGCTTCAGCAAGTAACATTTCTGTACAGAGGTGAAGCTAACTTTCGTGAACCGGCATAATGCAACGCAGCGTGCTTTCCAAGCTTCTAAGCCAATCGTGAGGACCACAAAGGCGGAGTCCGTGTCATTGCTGACAGCAGCGAATTCGTTCAATAAGAAACACGGCACTCAACGGCAAGAAGCTTCATAGCGAACGTCGCAGCAGCTAGGCCTAGCATTGCTGCAATGGCGGCTACAGCTGCCAGCGGATCTGTGTGCGAGAGCGCCGGTTCGAGGCAGCGAGGTAGTCAAAATGGCAGCGGTGGTGGCTTTAATTAATGCCATTTCGGACCTGCGGTCACAGAAAAATGTCCGGAAAATCGGACGCTGAAGAGTTCTTGTGTCTGAAATTTCTGACGTTCTGATACATTGACTCTATGGGGTACGTGGTGGTGCCGCGAAGCCGGTCATTCACTGTACACTGGCAACTCCTCCAGTCGACGAAACACAAAGACGATTCATTAAGATTCCTGTCTGTTAATCGAGCCAGCATTACCGCGACTTTTGACCCTTTCAATAACATTACAGCTAATTTTCCCTGGTAGAGGCACAAATTCCCTGAGTTTTCCCTGAGATTTTCTAGACTACTCAAAATCCCTGAGAATTCTCGGTTTTCCCGGTTGATAGACACCCTGAACATTAGCTCAAGCTTCATGTGCACAGACTGAGAGGGGTGAAGCCTGTGCATTTCAACTTCGTAGGCATGTTTCGACTCATTTTGAGCGTGATTAATTATATATGCAAGCTAAGGTGCTGCAGTTATGGTGTCAGTTCGACAGCCGATCACGCAGGGTTCAGTCGAACTATGTTTGGCATGCGGATTTTATCGGTGCCATGGACAAGAAAACCCACTCACTGCAGTACGAAAACTCGCACTCGTCGGTTGCATCATTGTCAATCTCGTATGATAAGATGGTCTCAGCAATTCTGTGCTGATTAGTCGGCCAATCGTTAGCATCAACAACTTGCCAGTCTTGTATCAACACAATGTTACCATGCCTTAAACAAGTATGTGAAATCAGGCACGCCCCTGCCACCACCAGCTAATGAGAGCCGACGTTGGAAGAAGGCTTCATCAGCAACATGTTTATAAGTGCTGCCAAAGTGCAACACAGGGGTTCTTCATTAAATTTGCTAGCCATCAATGAAAGGCGGCAACTATGTGGCTCACAATGCAGTCCGAACGACTTCGGATGAAGCACTGGCAACACTCTGTATTAAAGTGATCTGCAGTATTACGCTACACGTTCTTGGCACGGCACCGACGTCAAGCTACCAGTGGAATTTCAACGCAATGCACGGCACAAGTGTACAGCAGCGTGCACCTGAGCACTTTTCTTTTCCGGGGAATTTCCCCTGAGACAGGGCCACGTGTGCGACCCTTTCAAGACATTTTTGTGGTCCCTAGGGAATCCAAAAAATTGGACACTGATAGTAATGGAGCTTTCTAGTTAAGTTCTTACAGATCACTGTAATGAGTGTCGACTGTGACAAGTAACTTAGTTTTCCTTTCCAAAGATGGAAACACATACAAAATAAACATAAAGGCTCTCTTAACGACTAGCGGTTTAACAAAGCACAACGCGATGTTGCAAGAGGTGCTGCTGCTGCCCCCGTTTTAAGCCTGCAGCAGCTTTCCAACATCCCATAAACAGAAATTAGCCTGCAGCACACAAAAACATAGCCTTCGAATTCGTTTCCATTCTTCTAAAGGAGTCATTGCTAAGATGTGTGATGTGGATGCTGCCACACACAGGCTCAAATTCTAATTTTAACTACAGCAGAAACTTACCAGCAGCCTGGACAAGAGCTGAAGAGGGCAATGTCGTGTAGGTAACTCCACCACCAGCCGAATCTGGCTGGCCAGTAGCCATCAACATCACCTTACCACCACCAGCTGGCAGGCTCCCACCCAGTGCCTGCAAGCCAAACACAAACACTCAACAAGGCCTACTCGTACCGCAGCGAGTGACAATTTCTGCTGAAAGAATGGGTGCCCAACTTCAAGTCAAGGAGATTCAGAAAGACACAAACTGAATTGGTGGGGCTTATATAAGGGGTGACAATTCGGGCCAGTTAATTAGACCCGCTGGAATGTTTTATAAAGCGTTGACAAGTACAGAAGAAAAAGCAGGACACATGCAGAGCTTCAAGCAGAACACACAAAAAGGGCAGGAGGCGTTTCCCCCACTTCTATAATTTATCCTTAGCTGCACCAGTTCTGCTATTGTCCCAACTCGCAATTCTGCTCTCGCATGTGTGCTTTAGGCAGGGAGTTACCTGTGTGACCACATTGAGTGGGGCAGATGGCCGAGTGTTCGAACTGGTTGTCGTCACAATAGTGAGTACTTTCTGAGCAGGGCTCACGCCTGGCTTGGTCTGAATTGTGATGGCTCCCCCACTGGGTAACAATCCCTGTGCAGGCAGTGCCACAATCTGTCCGCCTCCGGCCGCTGCACCCCGACCTCGACCAGATGGCATGGTGATGGTAATAGGAGTACTGTTGCTCGTCAGCTGCGACAGACCAGGCCCTGCAAGAAAATCAAACACGGATTACACATCAACAATGCAAGCACAAGCAGTTCAACCCCACTAATCCTCAATTTTACTCTGTTAACAGCGAATAAGGTAAATTACCTCTAAAAGAAACAATTCCAGCTACCATGTGTATGTAGAGCTAGTTAAACATTGAACTGGCACAGAACAAGCAGACATTTCATTCGAGAGGGGCCTTTGTTACATCACCCACAAGTTTAAGAATGCTGCAAGCTTATTCTGCACAATGCCTGTACCATGCGACACAAATGGTGCCATGCAAGTCTGCTACTTGTCGTAGGCCCAGGGGTTCCTAAACTGGGTTCTGCAATTTACCTGGATTCCTTACCTCAAGAACCACACATTGTAATCAAACTTGACTATATCGAACCCGTTTACAGAAAATATCCTGTATATCAAACAATTTCTGACCACGGTAAAGTTACTATAAGGACATATAGTAAAGATTACGCATGCATCGAACAAAAATAGCAGCGACTCCTGCTATATCGAACGTCAAGCAGCGCAAAAGTGTGCCCAGAAGTGGGCTTTCCTTCGCAACGGCAGCGCCGCACAGCTCCATCCACCCGCTATCCCTACCGTGACCGCGCCACGTTGGGAGAGTCGGCGACACCCCCCTGCAAGAAATGATCCTAGCCCGCCTTCAATGCATGCTCAGACAGCCAATCGGAGGGTCTTGTGCCCTCGTTGTGCAAGACAGTGTAAGTCCGAGTCACCACACTGCTTTTCTCGTTCTTGTGTTTGCACCTTGTGGGCCTTCTCCTGCTATGTTGCCGTGATGGCTAGTGCAAAGCACACTGAATTTGCCTTTCGACGTGAAGCTCGAAATCGTAAATCAAGTTGAAAGCGGTAAAAAGTCTGATATCGCCGCAGCATACAAGATTCCGAGGTGCACTGTCAGCACGATCTTGAAGAATAAGGGAGAAAGTAGGGATAAAGCAGACAAATAACCCTGTGCCCGTGGCGCCCGAAGCGTTTCCATGGCCGTGACATCAAGGCGGCAATGTACCAGCGGTTCATCCGAAATTGCTTCAGACGTGCCAGCTTCCGAGTGCCCGGTGATGACCGTGAATATGGTTATGAGTGCACCGAAGCCATTGTCGGTGTCGCCGAAGTCTGGAACGAGCTGTCAATTTCCGGAAGCCGTTGATGAATCAATGGTCGATGAGTTTGTGTGTGCGAATGGCAGTGTTGCGACCACGGGAGAGCCTGAAAACTAAGACTACGTTGCCGACATCGTACCGTACACAAGTTAAAGCGGGCACAATGAGGAAAGCAATAGGAATCCTTTGCCCACATCCTCCAATGTGATTGGTGCACTCGCACTAGTCCAGCGCTTCTGTGCAGATGTGGAAGGTTGCGGCTTCTGCTGATCCAATTCTTAAGACAATGTGGAGAAGTGCATGCTGTCACAGGCAGTAAAGTTACCCAAGCAGAAGATGCAGGACTATTTCATGCAAAACTAAGCTAGTTTCATAAATAAAGTGCTTTTATAAATGGTATGTGCTTTTATGACGTCCAATTCTTTAGCAGGCTTACATATGCTCTATATCGAACTGATAGGCTTTCTTTTTTTTTGCGAATTCGCTATAACCGGATTCGATTGTAGAAGAAAATATAGAAATATTTTAATTTAGCACATCACAACACACATGGAGTGGAAGTTTCATTAATTCATATGCACAAACAAAGAGACCTTCCTTTGAAAAGCTGAGCACCACAATCTCAGTTCACACTACCTTAGCACATATTTGTGCACACATCTCACACTTACATAGCAGGTTAGCATGGTTTGCCAATTCTGAAGGTTCAGACATTGTGCAGAATAGTTTATGAAAAACGCAGCACAAGTATACGAAAAACAGTGACCACAAACAAACAGGCAAGTTGGTAATGGAAGAGGGAGGCAGCAGTGAAAATACAGTGGTTGAACTCACGAGAACCAGCAGCTGTAGTGAGCAGTGTAAATGCTTGCTGGCCAGTCAGGCCCGCTGACGAGACCACAATCATCTTCACACCACTCGGCGAAGTGACAGAGTTGAGCTGGCCGCCGGCTGACAGTGGGAGCACGTTCACTGATGTTGTTTTGGCACCTGCACGCAATCAAAACAGTGTTGACATGCCAAATAACCCTGCGCAATTACAAACAGGTTTGTATCATCGTAAGGTAAGCTTTGGTATGTGGCAAGGAAAGACTCAAAAATGAAAAGGTAGGTGGCAATTTAGCCCGAAATTTTTTTTAACAGCTCCCCATGACAAAATAGGTTTAGGCAACCCCCAATCAGGCAAATTAATTGCTCATCCATAAAACAATTATGCTGCTCTCAAAAATAAGCAAAGCCTAAGCTTAGCAACTTTTGTGAACTATCCTTGCATGCCAGCACTACAAGAGCTTTGCCAGAACCTAGTTGGTAATACCATATTTACTCGCGTAATGATCGCACCCCTGAATTTTGTCGTCAAAATTAATTTTTTTTCTTTCCCGTATAATGATCGCACCCCGAACTTGCTGCAGCGATATGTCGTGTGCCAAGTGTAGCTAATAATGATCGCGCTTACCATCTGTCGAATGCTACGCGAACAACCCTTCAAGACAAGCCAAGCGGTCTGCACGCACCAAACGTTTTTAAGTAGATGCCCCATTTCATTGCTTTCATCACTTTCCGCACTTCCATGACAAAAAGAGGTACAACCAAACTTGCCTTTATTATGGGTAGGCTTTATAATGGTTGTGGTCAACAAAAACAAAAAAGGCGCCTTTCGATTCTTTTCATCTGCACTCGTGGGCACGCAACAAATCGCACGCAGCAATGATAGTAGCCACGTTTACACTGATACGTTAAACGTGTACCCTATTCATACGCCGACGCTTGTAACACAGCTAAGATATTCGCCCACCCTTAGCGGAAACGTGCCGGATTAGGATAGTAGTGAAGACAGATGCCGGTTTTCGCAGCATGCCGGCCATGCATTTCTATGTCACTGGCTGCTAAGCGCGCCCATCTGTTTCTGTCCCCTCAGAGTGGACATGGCTACGTTATTGCCGCAAACTTGCCATTCATCACTGATATGGAAGAAACTGTTTCAATGCACGTAATGTACTCACGAGAAGAAAAAGAAAACATCGCGTTCAGTGTGTTCGGCTTGCTCCGCCGGCCGCCATTTTTGTTTTGGTGTCCCGCACCCGCATCCCGCAGCAAACGTGGGAAGAAAAAAAAAAAAAAAAAAAAAGTTCATTTCGCGGGAAATTTAACCCGCGCAATGATCGCACCCCTGAATTTGCGTAAATTTTTCGGACAAAAAAGTGCGATCATTATGCGAGTAAATACGGACGGTACTGTCCAACCTCGATATATCGAACACTGATATAAAACAAGATGTAAGAACCTCCAGTTCTCCACTGTCGTGAGCAGCTCGTTCGGCTTGGTCTAGGAGAGCCAGTTGGCTATCCCGATTCTCGTCCGTAAGCCGTGTCTCCCACTGCCTGCTAAAATCTTGCGTTTTTAGTTGTGTGGAATTTATATATGTTTGTCTGTTTGGGCACATCCACGCGATGCACGGCAACATTGGGGTGTCACCACACCACGGGGGATTTGTCAGTGTATTGTGTGTGGTGAATACGGCTATGTAGGATTGGGTACGTGTGCGAGCTTGAAGTCAGCGCCAGCTTCTTGCCTGTTGATCATTTAAATTTGGGCGTGGGCGTCCATATTGCCTCCACTCCTCTTCGTTGTTCAAGGATATTGCGCGGTGTAGAGGGAGGTTCGTCACTCGGGACGTAAATATCGAAGCCGAAGTAGCGGCCAGAAGAAGACGCTGCCAAGGTTGATCCTGCAAACCGATTTTGCCCCACTCCCAACTTCAACTGAGGCTGTAGCTGCTTTGGCCCTTCTACGCCGCTACTGCGGCACAATAGAAGGCGCCAGCCTATTGCTTGTGGATCGTTTAGACTATGTTGAAGACACCATGGTTAATAACGTGGCTGCCAATGAGAAGCAGGCTACACAGCTGCAGTACTTTCAACCAAATAAATATTGCATTTACTCAAATCTAGGTCGGCCCCGATTCTAAGCCAACTCCCGAAAGTCCGAAGCTAGAAAAAAAATGTTGAAAACTTACCTCGAATGTAGGCCAAACAAAGAAGTGACGACAGCATTCACAAAATGAAAACAGCAATTAATATGAACATGCCAAGCTCCCTCCGCATTATCATCGCTGCTAGCCTCGTCGCTATAGCCCAGACCATGCACACTTGCGGACACGCGCAAGCTCGCGTTGGCGCGCCCATGCATGCGCAGGCGGCACGGTTCGCATGCATCAAAACACGGCACAATCTCGGGGAATAGCTCCTCTCTGTTAGTGTGCTCCTATCGTCCTTATCACTGTCATCTCCTCGTTGCGGCACACGTAAAAAGCGTCCCCCATTACCCCTACAACAATGGATGTTTTTCTCATCAATGCTGAAGTCCCACCCGGCTTAAACGTTTGACGATGACTCTGCGGCTAGAAAAGCTTTTCGTTTGAAAGTGGCACTATAGCGGCATCGCCTGTTTGGTGCAATTATAACGCCACGCTATAGACCACGCCGCCCGCCGATAGGACACAGGTCATGACATCATCGGTCACGACACAGGTCAACATAGCGACCACAACAACCTTATAGCGACGTCGCTCGTGTGCTTCAGTTGGCTACTGGCGCAGCTAATAGCAGCTGCGATACTGACTTTTCTTCATTTTCAATTACAAACCGGCTCGTTTTTCTTTTTAAAATCCTCGAATCTAAGGTGACCCTAGAGCTTGGTTTATGATTATTTGAAAAAAACTATCAGCCTAGATCCGAATAAATACTGCAAATGCTTTGTGTGAAGCTACCGTGAGCATTTACTGCATCCCAATTGGTTCACCGATTGATTTGTACAAGTTCTTTATGCATTTTTTTACGTGATTTTATATGTTGAATTCTGGCTATATCGAACTATTTCGTGATCACCGCACTGTTTGATGTATTGAGCTTCGACTGTAGTACGTTCAAGCATTCGTTCTTTCTTAAAAACAACAGCTATCTCTCACCTTTGCCAGCCTCAACCGTGGCAGCGGCGGTGCCCACCACAGTGGCTTTCCCTTGCGGATGAGTTGTCACCACGAGAATGCCACCAGGTCCCGCCTTGGCGCCTGCCTGTGTGAGCAGCTTGGCGGTGCCTGGCTGGCCACCCGCCTTGGGTGCAGCTATCACGATGGTCTGCTGTTGCTTGGGACTGCTGCCCACAGTGGCAACAGACGCTGGCGAGCCAGGC
Organism: Dermacentor andersoni; assembly: GCF_023375885.2. Taxonomy (NCBI): domain Eukaryota; kingdom Metazoa; phylum Arthropoda; class Arachnida; order Ixodida; family Ixodidae; genus Dermacentor; species Dermacentor andersoni. The sequence goes on from NC_092819.1 coordinate 28,263,897, forward strand.
TTTGCCACTGTCACCATGTTGCTCGGCAGTGTTCGCAGGATGGTCACCTTCGGGCTGGCGCCTGCAGCACCCTACACACCCAAGCAAATTGGGCACATTTGAAACAGATAGTGAAGCTATGAAATGCTTCGTAAGCAGAAGCTTTCACCACACCAAAAAAAAAAAAATAATAATAATAATAAATTATGGGGTTTTACGTGCCAAAACCACTTCCTGATTATGAGGCACGCTATAGTGGAGGACTCCCGAAATTTTGACCACCTGAGGTTCTTTAACGTGCACCTAAATCTAAGTACATGGGTGTTTTCGCATTTCGCCCCCATCGAAATGCAGCCGCCGTGGCCGGGATTCAATCCCGCGTCCTCGTGCTCAGCAGCCCAACACCATAGCCACTGAGCAACCACCACACCCAGAGCGCATACATAACAACACTACTGGTGCCATGATGACAGTAGTGTTCCCTACGTTCTAGCTTCACTTGTGTACAACATCAAAAAAAAAAAAAAAAAGTCAAGGAAAAAATTAAATTCTGAGGTTTCATGTGCGAAAGCCATGATCTGATTATGAGGCATGCCATAGGGAAGGGCACCGGACCACCTGGGGTTCTTTAACGTGCACCCAACACCATTCTGCCTCCTGTCCGGAATGCAGACTTTTTCTAGCAACTCTTATAGTTTACTGATTTGCTTTAAAATCCCAATGCAGCACAAGCACCATGAGAGATGCTGTAGGGTAGGGGTTCTGGATAAATTTAACCACTTAGGGTTTTCTGACAAACCCATAGCTGAGCTACTAAGCGATTTTTGCAGTGGGCCCCAAATGGAACATGGCTACCATGACTGGGAATCTAACTTGAGCTCAACAAAAGAATTCTACAGCAACTGCACTACTGCAGCAAATGCAGCAGTATGTGATTTCGTGCCTTGTCTTAGATACTATGCACAGAGAGGTTAGAGCCATCTGAGCAGGCATCGCCAGATGAGAAATAGCCTAGGCAATGAAAATGGCTTCCGCTGAGGCTCGTGTCTGTACAAGACCGATTTCTCGCAGGTTCTTGAGCACTGCCAGCGAGCAGACCAAGCTTTGCTGTCACCTTTTAGTAAATCACGTGCTTCAAACCAACTCCCTGAGGGAATAATACCGACTGGAAACCTCCAAGTGTGCTTGGACGCTGGGACAATCCCAAAAACTGTGCGTCGTTTTATGACAAAGACCAGTCTTTTCAAATGCGCCTCTTGATGTCCCTGTAACTAGCTGTTATCAGCGAAAAACCAAGCAGACATTACAGACACTACCAAGACTTACCGCCAGACCAAGCAAAGTGGGCTGCTGCTGTGCCTGCGAGGTTGTGATCAGGGTGGGCTTGGTAGAAGTCCCACCTGCTTGCGTGGTGACCAGCTTGACAATGGTGGCGCCCTGGGGGATCACCTTGCCCTGTGGTGACGCCTTGCCAGCCTGCTGGATCAGGCTCACCTTGGGCATCTGAACAGACACACACAAAGGGAAGAGGTTAGTACCAATCAAGCCACTGCCAGCTCACTGACCAGTCCCATACATGCAGGCAGTATTCTCGAGAGATCAGGCTTGGAAATACTTTCGCTTCAGAAGATTTTCATGACTAGCACCGGGTGCTTCAGTGTCTGCAGGCATCAGCATTCCTGGCCCAATGCCAAGCACAGTGCCATAGCAGGTTGCCGGCAACGCTGTTGCCTGTTAATGCCAACATGTCCGGTGCTAGTCACGCAAAGTATTACAAAAAATGGAAATATGCCAAAAATTAATTGTTTGAGGATGTCACTTCTGCATACAAGTGGAGTTCTGCTGTCTAAATCTGGAAGCTCAGTTTTTTCACACCCATCACAATATCTACTAGAAGAACTTTGAACAAAAAATGCTGTAGCAATTCAAAAAATTTCATAGCATTTGACATTCACCCACATGCTGGGTAAAAAGGATTTCAAGATGGGAAACAATCACTATATACAGTGAAATCCCGATACAGTCAAGCCTTGTTAATACGTAGTCGACCGGGAATGACGTTTAGGAACGCACTTAATGTACGAATTTAATGCCAATGCCAGTTTAAAAGCTATTTACCGGCCGGAAAAGAATTATGTCTTGATGCTCTCAAACACACACACTCAGACGGGCTTTATTTGTGGGTAAGCCGCAAAAATCAGCGATCTTCACTTGCCACCATGGTGGCCTTGCCGCGACACCTTCAAACTCGTTAAGGCAGTGAGCAAGTTTGTCCACAAGAGCCCGCCTCTCTGTGAAAGCTCGCATGATGCTCAAAGGACGCGCCACATTATATAATGAAGGGCCATCATCCACTTCCACATCATCGTCATCATTGGTGCTTGATGATAGGCGAGGTGCAATGGCAGCAACAATGTCGCTATCCGAGAGCTCCATGGATGTAACAATGTCAACTTCTCGTTAACATAAACACGACACGCCGCAGCAAAGACCGTTGAACACCACGACAACACACACACACACTGACGGAATGAGGAAAAAAAATTAATGCAGTAACTTCTCTGGGAGTTGTCTAAGTATGTGTAAGCATTGTGCCACTTGCTCATCTCCACGCAGCTGGGTGCCATTATCAATGTTATGAAACTTGATCCGGCCAGTACAAACAAACAATAGCGCTGCGGCAAAACGAATTGGTGTGGGCGGCAGTGCAAGGTGCATTGACAATGCTACCAAGTACTGCAGGTGGCAGCGCCCGGTGCACTGATGACATTCTGATCATCATAAGCTGTTACTGTCTCTAGCGTGCTTCAAGACAAGGCAGCAGAGCATATGGCGGCACTGTAGCTTGTGCGCAGCATGGCGCTACATGCACCACAACTATGTGGATGATTTGGACCAACAGCTCCTCGAGTGTTGCTATCTTACCGTTGCTGTCGGTATTCATGTGGCCCAAGTCAACGAGAAGAAAAAAAAAAGAGCCTGTAGAGTGCACAGGACAGTACAGAACAGAACACAAGAACGAACGCTAGGAAAGAAGGAAGGAAATTTTGGAAACAACAGCAAAGTAATAGGGCCTATCACTTCAGACAAAATTTTTTTCTCACCGTGGCCAAAGTGACACCCTGTGTAGTCTTGACGAGGGTGACAATCTGAGGCTGGGATGTGGCCGTAGCCCCTTTGTGCACAGTGATGATTTGCTTGCCACCTGCAGTGGTGCCCGCTTTGAGCAGGGTGCCTGGGGCCGCCAGCCTCACGGTTCCAGTACCAGTTGGGCTCCCTGCAAATGAAAACAATCCTGTTGTACACTTCAATAATCAAACAGAACCTACAACATCCCCCTGTACTGCTCACCTAGACTATGCCTCCTAATCACTACATTCGACGACCAATAATTCGGACTCCACGGGGAACGTAAACAAATCCAAACGATCAAATGTATCCAAAAAATATTTACATTTTAAGTGTTTACAGGAGGTATTCAGAGACCTGGATTGGGAAGAATTGGGGATAAGAGTTAATGGAGAATACCTTAGTAACTTGCGATTCACTGATGATATTGCCCTGCTTAGTAGCTCAGGGGACCAATTGCAATGCATGCTCACTGACCTGGACAGGCAAAGCAGAAGGGTGGGTCCAAAAAATTAATCTGCAGAAAACCAAAGTAATGTTTAACACTCTCGGAAGAGAACAGCAGTTTATGATAGGTAGCGAGGCACTGGAAGTGGTAAGGGAATACATCTACTTAGGGCAGGTGGTGACCGCAGATCAGGATCATGAGACTGAAATAATCAGAAAAATAAGAATGGGCTGGGGTGCGTTTGGCAGGCATTCTCAGATCATGAACAGCAGGTTGCCATTATCCCTCAAGAGGAAAGTGCATAACAGCTGTGTCTTACTAGTGCTCACCTATGGGGCAGAAACCTGGAGGCTTACGAAAAGGGTTCTACTTAAATTGAGGACGATGCAACAAGCTATGGAAAGAAGAATGATGGGTGTAACATTAAGCGATAAGAAGAGAGCAGATTGGGTGAGGGAACAAACGCGAGTTAATGACAACTTAGTTGAAATCAAGAAAAAGAAATGGGCATGGGCAGGGCACGTAATGAGGAGGGAAGATAATCGATGGTCGTTAACGGTTACGGACTTGATTCTAAGAGAAGGGAAGCGTAGCAAGGGGTGGTAGAAAGTTAGGTGGGCAGATGAGATTAAGAAATTTGCAGGGACAACATGGCCACAATTAGCATATGACCGGGGTAGTTGGAGAAGTATGGGAGAGGCCTTTGCCCTGCAGTGGGCGTAGCCAGGCTGATGATGCTGATGATGATGGTGATATACATTAAGTCTATGGGGCCGTTGGCAGTGCTGCGAAGCTCTCCAAAATACTGAGCATGTCCCGATTCTCAGTGTCCAGTTTATCGGTGTCCAATTTATCGATCAACTACTGTACTGCATACCTGCCAACCTGAAGATTTGGAAATTCGTAAAACTATCACGGCGAGGGAGGGAGGGTGTGCGCAGCAGTACTTTATTTTTTTTTTAAAGGAACTTACTTTTTGCAACAAGCTTACTCACGTTCTCACAACTGCAAGTGAAATCCTTGTCTTGGAGAGTTAAGAGCGATAACTCCACTGGGCCACAATTTATTTTTGCAATGATTTTGCTGTGCCGACTTTGCCTGCTTCAAAAATTTCTCCATGTAGGTTTGCTCAAAGCAAGTACCACTCTGGTGCCCCTTGGCCATCAGCACACTTTCAATCAAGTGAGAGAGAGAGGCCCTGGTTGAGCCTTTCTCAATACAGTACAAACACTGTTTTTCTTACCGATCATGATATTGGCATTGTCTGAACACAGCCAACGGGTTTCCAACAGGCAAATTCCGGGACTTCATCTTGTCCAGAACCAGATTTGCAATCTTGTGACCCGTCGCTTCCTCTTGGATTATCCCGAGGCAAACAAAGTGGCTTTCGACTCTACTCCATTTCTTTGATGAAATACAGTCGAACCCGGATATATCGAATTCGACAGGGATCGGAAAATAGTTCGGTATAGCGAAAATTCGATATACAGATATAGGCCAAAAAAGCACTCGCGATCATAAAAAATTGTGGCTTACCGATTGGAACAGCCGCGAATCACATGTGAAAGCACACAATATGAAAGCGCTTTATCTCACGGAAAAAAAATCACTAATTTTGGGCTGCTTTTTCCTCTGGGAAATGAAGTTTAAAACACTAGTCTCAATCTTCTCGAGACTGTCCAGGTGCGAGAGCCCAGTGCCTTCCATTTCGCCGCAACAGCGCTGAATCAGGCTGAACACTGACGCCAGTTCAGTGGCTGTGCACGGACGCGTTTCTTCAAAAACACAGTTGCCCTCGTCGTCGCTGGAATCGCCGTCTTGAACGCCAGCTATTCCAGTCGCAATGTCCTCATCAGCGAGGTCGGCTACCGCTTGAACTTCGCTCTCAGTGTTAATGAAGTCATCAACAGTAACTTCGGACGGGACGGCGCCGGTAAAATTGGACAAGTCGCGGAATGCGTCCTCCAAGCACTCATCGTCATCTAAAGCTTCCGGACATTCATCTCCGGCCCCTTCAAGGCCTGCCTTGCCGAAACAGTTGGCTACTGTGGCCTGCTTCACGTCGCCCCAAGCGCCGGTAATCATCTGGATCGCGCCGAGCAGGTCAATCTTGAGATCGATTCCCATGCGGAGGTTTATGAGGAGCCGTTCAATAAGTCACTTCCGATAGCCTACCTTGAATGCCTTTACGATACCCTGGTCACGGGGCTGCAGTCTCGCTGTGGTGTTCGGCGGGAGAAACTTCAATTCGATGTGCTGCAGCTTGCAAGTCGTTTGATGGGCCGAACAGTTGTCTACCAAAGGCAAACTCGGCGGCCGGGCTTGCCCAACTCAGCGTCCCAAGCCTGCAGCCATTCAACAAAAAGTTGACGTGTCATCCAGGCCTTCCTATTACAGCCGTAGCGGACGAGAAGCTGTTTACAGTTCTTGAAGCAGCGCGGTGACTTGCTCTTCCTGATCACGAATGGCCGTAGCTTGCACGAGCTGTCCATGTTGGCTGCAAGCAACACCGACACACGCACTTTGCTCATTTTACCGTCGTGGCATGAGGTTCCACGAAGAGCGAGTGTCTTATTCGGCAACATCTGCCAAAAGAGACTAGTTTCGTCTGCATTGAAGATTTCTGCAGGCGAAAACTTCTCAGTGATCTTCGGCCACTCCTCAGAAAGCCACTGCTGCATCTCCTGGCTGCTGACAGCCCCACTTTTGCCTGAAATGGCCTTTCCTACAATGCCGTGGCGGTTTTTAAACCGTTGCAGCCATCCAGTGCCACCGCAAAGGTTCTCTTCGCCAAGAGCCGTAGCAAACCATTTGGCCTTTTCGATTAACATCAGGCCATCCACAGGAATATTTTTCGCTCGGATTTCAAGAAACCACGTATAGAGTGCCTTCTCCACTTTGTCAAAAACAGCAGGGCGCACACGACACGCTCCCAAGCGACTTTCCTCACCTGCTTTAAGCTTGATGTCCTGCTTGTTTTTTAACAACGTACTTAAAGTACTCCGCGGAATGTCGAATGCGTCTGCCACGGAGGACTTCTTTTCTCCATTCTTGACACGCCGGATTACTTCCAAGCTTTCTTGCAAAGTCCAGATTCTTCCTCTTTTTTATGTCCGCGGATGCCATAGCTCACCAGATGACTGCAATCACATACGCTACACACAGCACGTTGAAACAGAGGTACGCACAACAAAACGCGAGATGCGCAGATGGAGCAGTCCGAGCGAAGCCTGTTCGAGCGGCACTCAACGGGGCTGTGAAGGAATGACAAAGGAAAAAGAAAGAAGAGAGCGGGGAAAAAGATGGGCGGAATATGCCGTCGAAAGCGCTGTGTTCGTTTTTTGAGCCCTCTCTGGCTCTCTTGTCTCCCCTGGCCCACGAGCGACCGTGCCGACCCCTCACTTTCTCTCTCTCCCTTTTCCCAGGAAGCGTGGCTTGGAAACGTCGCCACGTCTCCATGCTGCGCACTCTCTTCACTGAGCTCCAATGCCCTTGCCCAATGCACACGCCGGCGGTAGAGGAGGAGCGAGAGAGCTCGCGCCGGTGGGGCGCAAGAACGGGGGAAAGGCTCTGCGTCTCCGTCGCTAGGCGATGGCCGCGCATGCGCAGAGGAGGAGCCTGCTGACTGACTCTGCGGAAATGTTTTCCCCTGAGGACCGGACACGAATGCCTTTGGGAAAGGCGCACCTTCCAGGGGCGCGGCGCGGCGTTCGATATATCGAATGTCCGACGAAAATGGAATTCGATATACTACACAATTGTGCTATACTTTTACATAGTATTTTCAAGGGGGTAATCTGTTTGTTCGATATAGCCAATAATTCGAAATATGTGGGTTCGATATATCCTGGTTCGACTGTATGTCGCAACAGTAGGGTAACGCTGCATATCCCTATTGTTACTGCCATCCACAGCAATAAAAAATACTTGCCGTTTCAGGGCATGCAGCAAAAGGGGTCTCCGTGTTGGCGGCCATTTCCCGAACAATTGACGTCGTCCTTGTTCGTCCACAGGTGTAGCGTTTCACTTCTTCGCACTTGGAGAACATCTTCCGGAAAAGTGGTCCGGCATGATCGCCAACACTCAGCGGGATGTTATGTTCAACTAAAGACGCCATGAAGAGGCATTCTGCACAAATCGCACCGAGGTTGTTGTCACTGCGCACAAAACTTGCTAGGCTTGGCTGGCTGTCCACAGCTCACATGTATCCCTGATGCTTTTTCGAAGCGATGTGGACCTTAATGCCATACTTGCCGCCATGCGAGATGTTCACATGACAAGCACACGTGGTGCAGAATCCGAACTTCTCCCCTTTCTTCGACGGCACGAAGCACAGAAAATGTGCCGTGTACGATTTCAAAAACACTTGGAAGTACTCTCGTGGCTTCGAGCCTGCCATTGCACTGAAAAACTGCTACAGGCTGGAGTCGCACTGTGTCCGACGCGGCAGATAGTCACACAGAGGCCAACACTGCAGTGACTCAAGCTGACTGATGTCCAAACTCGCACGCCCGCACTAACAAAGGCAGCAGCATGGCAACAGGTTTGCGGAGGCGCTAGAGGCGATATCGGTACTATCAAGCTTTGGATATCGATTCATGACCCCTCTTAGACGACAGAAGTCACTACAACCTTGCAGCTGCTGATGATGATACCACACATATGTACTGCACTTTCGTGGCGGCGCTAGGTACCAGGGCGTAGTTTTACTACATTTTAAAATTGGTTTTTTCCACAAATAAAACGTTTTCCATAAAATTTCAAGCAAGATTAGTAAAATTGTAAGACTGCTCGAAATTCGTACATTTTACGGAAAATTTAGAAGAGTTGGCAGGTATGGTACTGCCAGTCATTACTATTAACATGCTTATCTCATGAGCAAAGGCTGCTTTTGTTAATACCTGTGTGAGAGTTTAAAAAAAGAAAGAAAAAACATCAGAGGCCTCCTTATATATTTTGTAAAAGGATCCTAGCATATATTATGGCCTACAACACGCTACAGTCAACGACTGAATTTTCGGACGCCCAAGTTTTCGGACATGCCTGATATTTCGGACGTCTTCGCGGCACCGCCATGAGCCCCATAGAATCAATGTATAAGGACATCTGAAGTTTCGGACGCTCTAACCCCCCGCCGTCCCATTTTCCGGACTTTTTGACGCGACGGAAGGTCCTTTGGCTCCTCGCGCAGCACCCTTGCGAAGGAAATCGACTTACAGCCGAAGCACATCACCGCTTTGAACCACAACTAGCCGAATCTAGCCGTCACACACCGATTTGGTCTGGCCGCGCTGGCTATGTTCATCGCCGCAAATGGCCGCACTTACGCCTCCGGCGGAGTTTCCGAAGCGGCGCTATTTCGTTTGTTTGCGCAGGCCACTTTCTGGCTAGCGTGGTGTGTGGTTGTGCTGTTGTGTCAAGTGTGCTCTGCGACGCTAGGCCTAGGTGCTTCGACGCTCGTCAGCGAACTCCACTGTTCGCAACTTGAGGATTTCGCTTGCCTTCGATGGTCCCCACTCCGTCTTCATCGTCCTTGCCGATGGCATCGAAGCACGGAAAGCAGTACCGTACCCACGGAAATAACTTTTGAACAGTTTGTTGACGCTGACAACGAGCTCTCAACTTCTGCGCATAACTGACTGACGAGGGAAGATTCCGTCAGGTTGTGGGGGATTCACAAGACTCCGATAAGGAGCCAATGCCTGCGCCGCCTACAAGTGCCGAGTTGACGCGAGCACTGTTGACTCTTTCATCGGTGTACAGTGCCGACAGGACCCTTGCTCAGATCGAGGCGAATATGATCGCATGCAACCGGAACACTGTCCAAACAACAATCAACAAGTTCTTCAAGCCACTGCAGCAATAACACTGGCTGCCCGACGATGCACATGTACATAATAAACCGGCAGTCAGCTGCATACAGAGTTTTTGAACTTCTCTTTTTATAGCACCTTCATTGATGCTTTGGCAGGGTTTCGGAAGCCTGGTACTTCGCCCTTTACCTCTAGATCCGAGAAAAAAAGAAAGAAGGTGCGTTTTTTGCATGCATTCATTTTTTCGGACTGCCTGAATTTTCGGACGTTTTTACGTTCCCTAGAGGGTCCGAAAAATCGGTCCTTGACTGTACACACTTTTCCCGTTTTTGTTTACTGTTACAACAGCAGTAATTGAGGCTTCACATTTTGGGGGAAGTGGACAAACTGTAGCTAATTCACCAAAAGCGTTCACCTAGGAGTGCCTCTTTTCAGCTAGTGTCGCTACATTTTCGAACGTGATGGCACGAACTGACACCCCCACCGAGCGACACTTCCTTTAAGCGACACTAAATCTGCCCTTCTGACTGGTCTATAACCATGGTTGCTGAGAAAAGGAGGAGGCACCTTGAATGGGGAGGGTGCTGAGCTTGAGTCCCTGCTGTGCCAGAACCGAGGGGGAGACCACCCGGATGGCTGATGTTGGAGACGCAGCTGCAGTTGAGCTGGTGACAGTTGTCATCTTCTGGGTCGCAGCCGCAGCTGCTGCTAGCGCCGCCATGCCAGACATGGGCTGTTGCTGCTGTGCCTGCTGCGCCTGCCCTGCGGGCAGAGCGCCAGTGGTCGACACAGAGGGCGACACAGCCACCTGCTGAACCTGCTGCACCTGCTGCTGGGTTTGCTGCAAGAGAACCCAGTGGAGACACCATAAGCTACAACCACGAAACAATACACAGTGAAATCTCAATATAATGAAATCCAGGGAAATGCCATAAGTGGTTCGTTATATTCTGAAAGATCGTTATATTGAAAGCCCTAAAATTAACCGTTTCAGTCAAGACTTCAAGATATGCACAATTTGGCCAAAGATACTTCCAGATGAAGGGCAATAAATACAAGGCACGCATGGGAAATGATTCAGTGCTGTGGAAAATTTCGACTTAGCCAATTTTTCTAGATATATGGTACTACTGTAAGCAGTCTCTTCAGATGCACAGGACTATTCAGAGAGTGCGAATAACTGCTGTACAGCCTGTAAAGTATGGCAACCTAAGTCACGTAGCCTGCCTCACAGTGCAAGTTCTCATGTTTTAGGTCCATACTATGGCCACTGTGGTGAAAAGTTATAATGCACCATTTATGCTTTTGATAACCACTACTACATAATTTACTGTGTATTACACGATTGTAAGTTGACCTATTTTTTTTTTTATTTGAAAGTCTGAAGCGGGGGGGGGGGGGGGGGGGGGGGGTCGACTTACAATCGAAACCAAAACATTTCCCAGCCAAAAAAGCGAGACCAACGAGATATCAGGGGAGCTACAACATAGTTACGATTTTATGTTTACACTATGGCCCCACCCGTAGCTTTCGCTATCCCGCCTTTTGTTCGCTTTTCGGAAGTGTTTTTCAACATTTTTTTAGAGTTTTACAGCGCACGCAACACTCATCGGGGAGTGTCGATAGTTGATGGAAGTGCTGCTATTCCATTCGCAGCGGCACCCCCAGAACAGCGGCACTTGAAGGGAGTATCGATAGTTCATGAAAGAGCAGACACCGCTCACATGTTTCTCTTTCCCTGTAGCTCTTAGTTAGACGCGTTCGACTCAACTGCCGGCTACGTGCTACTTCCATGCTTCCTCAGTCGTCATGAGTGCTCCAGGCCCACTAAACATTCGGCACTCGTTCACAGCAGCGTTCAAGAGGGCTGCTATCATTTACGCTGAAGAAACAAATCACTGCACAACGGGCCGCAAGTTCGATGTTTCTGAACGGGTGGTGCGACAGTGGCAACTGCAGCGAAACAAAATTTTCACGTGTAACGGCAAGCAAAGAATTTCCCACGGACCAAAGTCGGGACGCTTTCCGGAGCTGTAGGCCAAGCTTGCAGCGCACGTCGCTGAAATGCATGATCGGTCTCTGCCAGTGAAGTGCGACATGGTCATGAAACAAGCCCGGATCTTCACCTTTTAAGGACCTGCTCCGCCACGAGTACAACGGGTGGCTTGCGGCAGAAGACCGCGAACTTGCACCAACCGGACCTTTCAAAAGAGCCTCCCTGACAGCTGCGTGTAGTTGGGTGCATTCGGCGTGGGCTGCAGTTCCACAACATGTTGTGGTGCTGTCGTTTGCCAAATGTGGAATTTCGCTGGACGACGACGCGCTGTGGGACCAAGGAGGTTATACTAATACTAGCATAACCTTGTGTGGAACCGTAGCAGCGATGACGATGGCAGCACTAGTGAGCACGATGGCACAAAGAAAGACGAGTAGTCCAGTGACCATGCCAGCTACTAATAAATTTTTGTTGTGGAATGCGCCCTTAGGTATGCTCTCTTTTTTTTTTTCCTGTCACACGTGATTTGGGGGGGGGGGGGGGGTCAACTTACATTCGAGTCTACTTACAATCATGTAAATACGGTACTATGCAATGACAGACACGTGCTCACATTATGAATACTGCGATTGTTTTACATTAAATGTTACAACGGCTGTTCATTATTGGGAAAGTATTTGAAAATTATTTGACATTCGATTTGCTTCCGACACTATTCGATTAATGTTCAATTCGGTCTCAAGAATGGCTATTTACACACCCCCATTTTTCCCCACTTCTCGGTGCAAAGTGTGTGCGCACGTGTAATTAAGGAATGTGTACTATATTCGCGGATAACTTTTCTTGGCTTTGAAGCAAAGGCCACGGAAACTAAGCCCACTTCCTTCACCGCTGCTGGAAGTAGTCTCGCAGTATCTTTGACGCTTTCTTACGCGGGAAATTGAAAAAATAACCTCTGTTTTTTACAGCACCAAGTTTCAAACGATACCTAACATTGACCAGTCAGCTATTGGTATTTTATTGTAGTTTAGTTTGCTCTTTCAAGTTTTTGCACACCCGAAACCGTCAAACGTTTTGCATATTCATCAAACGCAAAATGGCGCCCGTGTCTTCTGGTGAGTGTTTGTCGCTTGTTGTCCCGCCAATCAACTCTCCTGAGAGGCTGTTGACCAACTTTAGCAGCAAAAGAGGGTTGAAACACACACAAAAGAAAGTGCTTGCAGTGTCTGCATGGAAACTAAGCGAACCCATCTAGAAATCGCAACCATGTACAAACTAGTGAGCATGTGAGCTAACTGCTGCGCCGACTCCGACGCCAGCGTCCGCTGCACGTCCAAAACAACACTATACGGCTGCTTGGGAGCTCCGAAGCAGGCTGCGTTGCTTGCTGTTCAGAACTTATCGAATGTGAATGAACATTGATTCACACCGAGTTAATTGTATCTGCCTTCACTAAAGAGGTTGTGCGAGGTTGGTGAAGCCGAAACCGGTGCTGAGCGCAACCGGACTACATTGCATACGAATATAGTCATGTGCAGAAGTTCTGCCCCCGCAGCTTTCGCTTCATAGCCAAGAAAAGTTTTCAGCGAGTATAGATCCTGTTGGTTGTCTCATACTATACTGTCTCATATTAGGTGTCTAGGCATTCATACTGTGATGGGAGACTGCGTGCGTGCCTATACAGTGGAACCCGGCTATATCGAACTCGCAAAATTATAGGGCACAATTCGATATAAGCCTGCTAAATAATTGGATGTCACAAAAGCACATACCATTTATAATATCACTTTATTGATGAAACTATGGTCGGGTACAACTTTAGAAAAACGGGGAGGCCCCGCCAAGATGGACGAAGCGCGACACCCAAGTGCCTCCGCGAATAAAATAGTTACGCTCAAAAAGCGTGCTTCTAAAACGCACAATTCCCGGTACAAATAACGACTTTTGTATTTTGACGACTGTCTTAGTAGAGCTCTCACGTGCTACAGCACATGCCGGATTGCGAGAGCAAAATAGCCCCGTGCCTTCAACAACGCTGCGCGTCATCTGCTTTTCAGCTTCATTGCTAGGGACAAAAGCAGCTCTCCATGGCTTTTGCACTAGTTTACATGTACACGACACATTTACTACTCGTTTTCCAAGCTCTCCGAGAAACGATGCATTTACTGAAACCATTACAAACCTGGGTCGAGAAGACGATCGAGGCAGGAAAGATACAAAAATGCTTCATCCATCGTCTTAAATAAATACTCTTGGTTTTAAATAGCACAAGATTTATATTTTTTGGTTTTGTATTTTACAAACCTATTTTCAAGCATGTGATAGGTTCTCTTTTTTTTTTTTCCCGTTCCTTCTCACTTTTTTTTTTTTTTTTTTTTTGCAGGCCTGCAGTCTCACTAGTTTGCATAGCTAGGGTCAGCGATACTCACTGCAATCTTTCATCACCGGATCATGGCTCAGAATAAACACACGGGGCACAAATAGTGCATTGTAAACTCGCAATAATATTTCCAGTATGGTAGACCCCCACAAACAGTTTGGGAATTAACTCTGACGAGGGGCAGACGCACACGACTCTGCCTAGTTCGAAGCGCGGGCAGCCATCTCCATCGGCGGGGTCACCGGCCGTTCGGCTCATGAAGCCAGCTGAGAGTGCGCGCCCATTGGTGGAGGCTCGTGTGCATCGGCCTTGGAAGAGTAAACACCCTTTTTTTCTGAAGTTGTACCAGACTACAGCTTAGTTTTGCATAAATTAGTCCTGCATTTACTTCTGCTTGGGCAATTTCGCTGCCTGCAACGCAAGCAGTTTCCCACATTGTCTAAGGAGTCGGCGCAGCTGAGGTCGCAACCTTCCGCATTCGCGCAGAAGCACCGTACTAGTGCGAGTGCACTAATCACTTCGGAGGACGGGGCAAAAAGGACCATCGTTGCTTTCCTCATTGTGCGCACTTTCAATTGTGCTCGGTACGACGTCAGCGATGTCTTCGTTTACGGGCTCTCCCGTGAATGGTCGCGACACCATCATTCGCACTCACAAACTCATCCACCGTTGATTTGTCAACAGCTTCTGGAAATCCTGATAGCTCGCTCCAAACTTTGGCAACGGTTTCATCGCATTCATTATAATTTAGTCATCACCAAGTGCGCGGAAACCGGCACGTATGAAGCACCACTTGTACACGGCCATACATACACGTCGGGTGGCACGGGCACTGGGTCGTGAGTTTGGTCGCTTTAGCCCTAATCGTGCCGAGAGTGCTCCTCGGAATCTTGCACGCTGCGGGGACCTCCGACTCCTCATCGCGTTCGACCCAATTTATGGTTTCGAGCTTCACGATGCCACTTCATCACAGCAACACTGCGGGAGAAGGCCCACAAGGTGCAAACACATTGAACCAGAAAAGCAGTGAGGCAACTCGCACTTTCGCCATCTTGCACGACGAGAGCACAAGAGCCTCTGATTGGCTGTCTGAGCAAGTGCTGCGGGCGGGCCAGGATCATTTTTTGCAGGGGGGGGGGGGGGGGGGCACCCGAGCAGCCCGAGGTAGCACAGTCACAGTAGGGCGAGCGGTTGGATGGAGCCGCGCCGCCAGGTTTCCCCGCCACCACGAGGGAAAGCCAACTTCTGGGGGCACTGTTCTGCCGCTTGACATTCGATATATTCGGAGTCCTTGCTATTTTTGTTCGATGTTCGATTTGATAGCTAGGTTCCCAGGGAGTGCACCAAGTCTATAATACCACATTTGTGCACCTTGAAACATACTGAAATTTTGAGGAAGTTTAAAAAATATATATATCGCATATCAAGTTACAACTCCGAACTTTTGTAACTTTGGATAGCACAGAGGTAGAAACATGAGACAATGCTTATTGCACTCCTTGAGCATTCAGGAATATGTTCACATAACTTTTACATTTCTTACCACAAGACATTTTCTGCCAGTCATTAGAAAACATGGGAACAGGACAAAATTGTATAATGTATTTTTCTCATTTTATAAAGAAAAACTAATTACATATTTGCATCAAGCACATCAAATTACATAATACCTACAAATTCTACAAATATACCTACAAATATCAATACTGGTATCGCTCGAGGCCTATGTACCCCCTTAAATAGTGCATGCCTGCCGTGACCAAAGGACAAGTCTGGATTATCTGATTTTTCGAATTAACGAACTTCAAATAAACGAGCTTTTAATGTACACACAAAATGAAACATGCTGATCACTTCAGTGTCCGATGCCAACTCCAAAGGCAAGGCAGCACAGACACCAGCAATGGCTGAACTGGCTCACCGTGACTGTAGGGAGGTTTCCTGTGACTGTTTTGACCACCTGTTGGCCAGTTGGGGTGGTGGCAATCACTCGAATCTGTTGCTGACCAGCCACACCAGGCGACCGAGTGCGTACCAGTGTCACCGTACCTGCATACAAAATGCTACGTAAAGCTCACACAGACAAAAAGTCCGCAATTTGATAAGGCCGGAGACCAAAACACTGCAGAAAATAATATGATTCGCAATATGTAGGAAGTGGAAATAAAATGCTAATGGTACAAACTCCACCTCCCAAATTTGCAAATACAGTCGAACCCACTTATAACAACATTCAAGTGCCACGAAAATTCCATTGTTAGAACCGATAATTGTTATAACCGGGTTGCATGAAAAAATCAAAATAGGGGGATGGCATAGCTGATATGAGAAAACTATGTAGGCAGGGAGGCAAGTGCCCCTCCCCACCACCTTCCTCTGCCCGGCTGCTTATTGTGTTCACTCGTTTAACTGCTTCCTGGGCGCTCCAATTGCATGTAACAAGCCCCGGCTGTCGGCGTTAAAGAATGGCGCTGCTACAACAACTGCAAAGAGGTGTCGCGTGTGGCAAGCGATATGTGAGCACCGTCGAGGCATCACCTTGGTAGCCCCAAAAGGGGCATTTCAAAAATTGCGAGACGGCTGCCGCGGCAGCCTGTCAGCTTGAGAAATCCAGAAGAAACGCTGAGGAGAGATCGCCACAAGCATCTCACCCCGTATTTGTCACTGGTTTGCACGGGAAAAGCCTACGCCCATCAGCCATGCATGCTTTAAGCGAAGCTTGCAGACATCCTTCTCCAAGGCATATTCAAGCGCTCCACGTAGTACAGCAGAAGGTTCCTCGCGAAAACGAAGCTCTGGAGGGACTGAATCATGCCGGGCCGCCTGTGAGGACAACATTGAGGCAGTCTGCCCTACCATGTCATCGCTGCCATCGCCGCCGCCATCCGATGCAAGTATGTTCGCAACGATCTTCTCATCGGTTAGAAGCACTTAGTTTCCAAATCTATAGCCGTGCACTTTCTTTTCACCGGCAACGGCGTGCATTGCGATGTTCAGCCATGTTATGTTTCAGCGGCGAGTCAAGCGAAGTTGAGGAACCGCGTGGCCAGGAACGACTTCGACACAACCAACAAAAACGAACGCGAGTGATTAAGCTGTTTGCCAAACTGCACTGAATGAGGAGCCAGCGAGCAACATACGAGGAATCTGCTTGCGGCGCAGTTGGCGCAGTCCATTTGTGTCTCAGAGGGTGGGGCGGCGTAGAGCTATGGGTGCAGCCCGTTCATGTTCGGAGGGGTGGAAGGGCGACGGGAAAGAGCCGCGCTGAGATGGCTAGAAAATGAGTGCGTGGTGGCTGTTGGAACAGCGGCCCATCGTGCAGCGGCTTGAATTTCTCGTTTCCCTTTTTTGTTTTCAAGGATTTCGCATTTCACTACCTTTTGGCTTGGACATCCTGCAGCCAGGCGTCATCGCTATAACCAATAATGCAGCGTCGGGGCATTGTACTAAGTTAGGGTTATTTCCCCATGGAAAACATACAAAAGTCGACGATGCAGTAGCTTCTCATAGTTATAAGCGATATATTGTTAAAACCGGTACCGTTATAAGTGGGTTCAACCGTAACATGCAAACAAACCTAACGAATACCTAATTTTCATAAAAATTCCTAAATTTAGTAGCTGGAAAGCAATACAGTCAACGACCGATTATTCCGACATGCTTGATTATTCAGACAGCCCCACGGCAATGCAACTAGCCCCATAGACTTAATGTACAAAAAATACCAAAATTTCAGACGCCTTACAGCGTGTTGTGCAATAGTTAGAGGACTCTGAATGCGTGATCGTGTGCTAATATGGCGCGCAAGTAAAGCAGAAATAGCGATACTATTAGAGTTTCGAGACATCGCCGGCATGAATAGAAGACCATGGCCACGAAACCTCTAGGCCAAGGGGCAAGTGTATGTGCATGTAGCAACATGTGCCGACAAAGTTGGGCTGTATTCCTGAACAATGACTTTTGAAAGATACTTCCACTTTTGCTATATGTCACAGGAGCAGCACTCAAATTTGTCCACTGTATCACTGTGCAGAAACGCAAAGTGATACAAGATGGTGTGCTTGGCACTGTGCAAAGAATTCCATCGCTCTTAGATGCAGATGTGTTTTGCATATACAGTCACTGACTGGACTCCAAAAATTCAGACATGCTCGATTATTCAGTCTGCTTCGCTGCACCGCCATTCTCCCCATAGATCATAATGTATAACAACTGCCTAAAGTTCGGACACCTTGCAACCTCTCGTCTGATTTTTCGGACACTCCTTGAGCCAACTCGATCGAAAGCACCATGCACCGACTCTGACCGGTGCATGGTTAGACTTGCTGAACACCAGTTTTGTTTTGAACGGAGCCTCCTTTCTGCCCCACGAAGTGGCGCTACTGCAAATCCCCGCTCATCATCATCGTTTCTGCCTGGTTCGTTACTACAGCAGTTCCGGTCTCAGCTTAGTATGCCATGTCAAGACAATCCAGCAGCTAATTTGTTTGTTTCTTCGTGCACGACGCTGCGAGTAGGCCAGGTTTTTCGTTTGTGCGACTGATGTCGGCATGACGGCGTGGTGATGTTTGCTTTGTGTGCTGTGTCGAGGTTGCGGTGATGGAACGCGACATGCGGAAACATCGCGTCAAGTGTCTAATAGCGCCGACAGTGCCCGCACATACTGCGCTGGGGAATGCCGGCAAGCAGGTGCCGGGAGCCTACGATTTGTCGCCTTCCGATGTGCTCCCTACTGACGCCGAAAATGTTCTGCCGAGACCTGCGCAGTGGTTGCATTGCAATTCCGGATACGTCTCATTTGACAGTTTCACAGGTGCTCATACTGCTGTACTGACATGCGCAGAACTCGATGACGACGAGATCATTCGTCAGGTTTCTGCTGCGCCACCGGACAATGACTCCGAGTCAGAAGATGACGCATCATGTGCTACGCTGCTGTCGCCTACGTCGCGTGTACAAGCAGTGACTGTGCTGTCAGCCGCCTACAGTGACCGTACGACCCTCTCCAAGGTTCAGGCTTACCTGATTGCGCGTAAACGGAACAGCGTGCAACGGCGCATTCACGATTTCTTCAAGCCTACTGCCGAGCCCGAATAAGTGCGTGGAAATAAAGGAATTTTTTTTGTTAATCTGCTTTTTCGGACACCTGTTTATTCGGACATTTCCGCAGTCCTCGTGAGGTACGAATAAACGGTCGACGACTGTAATTAAGGAATATATACTGTGTCCCATGACAATTGCCAGCATTATGTAACGCGTCGTGCTTTCCGAGCTTAGAAGCCAAGGCGAGAATTACAAAGGTGGAATTGGCGCCATTGATAAGAGTGGCGAATTGTTCTAATGAAGAACACGGCGCGAAACAGCAAGAAGCCTCATAGCGAACATCGAAGTAGCTAGGCCTAGCAATGCCGCAGTGGTGGCTACACCTGCCAGTGGATCTGTATGCGAGAGCACCTGTTCAGAGAGGCGAGATAATCAAAATGGCGGGGGTGGTGGCTTCGATCAATGCCATTTCAGACCTGCAGCCATGGCATAAAGTCTGCATAATCAGACGGCAAAGGGTTTTTGCGTCCAAAATTTCAGACGTTCTTATAATACACTGACTCAATGGGGCACCGTGGCGGTGCCAAGTAGGTGTCCGAATTATCGGGCATGTTCGAAAAATCAGGTGTCTGGAAAATCGGGTGTCTGGAAAATCGGTTGTTGACTGCATATCGATTCCAACTTATTGAAGCTGCTGCATTTTTAAAAACGTTTTTTTTCTGCTCTTGCACATCAAGATTCCACTTATTGGCAGCTGCAGGGAGGAACGCACCAGGAAAAAATGCCGTTTGAGACTGCATTCGACACTGGTAGCAAATAAGCAACTCACCTCGCAGGCCTGATGCTAATGATGCAGCTGCAGGTACACGGATGGCTGGGCTCTGAGGTGGAGTCTGCGGCTGAGCCAAACCTGCATCAAAGCGAGCAAACACAAGCTCACACAACCTTGCACAGTTTCACACAACCTTGCACACAACAGCATGAAGCTGCAAAGAAAACGTATACAGGTTGCACAGAAACACACGATTTACAGTCCAAAAAAATTACTCCATGTACGGCAGCTCCAGCACTAATAGGTCTTAATTTCATGATGGGGTAAAATGTCCCAAAGCTGCACAGTGGATTAGGAGGGACACCGTAGCGGAGGACCTCAAGTTAATTTTGACCATGTGACTACCAAACAAGTGATATTTGCATTCCACTGTGGCCTGGAATGCTCAGCAGCAGATTGCTATAGGCCTGAGCTTGAGCACTGAGGCCAGTGACCACTGAGCTGACATCCACATACCGAGTTGGATGATAACTTTACTGTCATGAAACTGGATTTCCAGAGAACTCATTTGAGGAGAATTTTCGAATCTAAGTATATAGTCAAATAGCAGTATGTCTCACCAGGAGCTCGAACTGGGCGCAACTGGGTCGGTGTGACTATCTTGGGGCTCGCAATGGGGGACACCGCTGGAGGTGTGGCTGGGGCAGCAGCAGGTGCAGCTGGTGGCGGTGTGGCCACAGGTGCAGCAGGTGGTGCCACAGGAGGCGGCGGCACGGTGTTGGTCGGTGGCACGTCGTAGCGCTGCAGCTGCAGCACATAGGCGTCCGCTGCACAGAAGACACCCAAACCCTCGTGCTCAAGCTGCCTTGATCAAAACGGTGCGCCCAGTGCACGCACACACCTACACTCATCTCCCCATCTCTGTGCAATGTGGTGAACATTATTAGCCAATCGGGAATGATGAAAACCGACAGTGCACCTAGAAGGCAGGAAAACAGCTTGCCCCATTGTAAGCTGATAGCATCTTGCAATCCATCCTATCAAGTGGTGTGTCACACGCAAAGGAATGAAAACATGCTAGAGAGATCATTTCAATTTATTTGATTAATGTGAATAATAAATTAAGTTTTTAGAAGACTGAAAAGCTCACTCTCATTGTTACCGCAGACTCAGCAAGATAAATATATATACGTGCAAAGGCGAAAGATTGGTGCTCAATGTCGCTTTGAAGTTCCCTCACCCATAAACCGTGACCCCGTGGACTTTGATGGTGCGTTTCTTACGGAGAAACACTTAACTAGACAAAAAGGTCTACGTTGCAAGCCAGGTTAATCGGACACCTCCTAAGGAGTTCTGGAACATTTTCAGAGTTAAAACAGCCACAATGTGAAGAAATGCTTTGAACTTCACTACCTAACACAGATGTACCAGTGCTGCATTTTGGACACGAAACTCAATAAAGGAAAGTCTCGCCTTTAGTTGTGGCCTTTAGCCTCCCTTCAGACTAACCCGAAAGATTAAATTCAAGCAAGCCAACCTGTGGGCACGGCTCCCCAGCAGACTTCCAGAGTGGCCGTGGAGGCGCGCACAAGCTGAACACGCGACGGTGGTGGTGGCTTCTCGGTCTCCAGGTACCAAAGGTCCTTGCAGCACACCTGGTTGTTCCACGCCTTGCGGTAGCCATCTCGGCCACTCCAGATGTACAGGCGAGAGTTGATAGCCACTGAGCAGTGGCCTGCACGTGCCCGTGGCACTGCTTCCTCAAACACCTCCATGGCCAGTGGCTCCCATGCCATGGTGTCCAAATTGAGCGAGGCCAGGGTGTTGGTGCACTTCCACTCTTTCTCGTGCGTCGACGCCTTGTTCTCGTCCATCACCAGTGGCACCCACCCACCAAAGACAAACATGCGCTGACCAATCAGCGTGGCCGAGTGTAGACTGCGGGGCAGTGGAGCAACGCCGCCAACCTGCGGCTTGCTCCAGCTCATCGAGTCTACGTCCAGTTGCCAGAGGTCGCCCAGCCGGCAGCCACTCATGCCGCCGTAAACAATGAGCCGTGGTTGGCGCCCTTCGCGGCTCTGGTACGCCACTGCTGTGTGGGACTCTCGCGGTGGGGGGGGCTGCCCAAACACCTGTGGCACGTCCCACGCCATTGAGCTCGAGAATGGTCGCAGCTCCAGCGTGTACAAATCATTCAGGTACCTGCACGTGAGTTGCAACACAGATTTTTTTCACAAAAGCTTATGTCCACGAACACACACACAAAGTTGAAAGCAATCTAGCACTGGAGCATAGCTCTAGTGATGAATTAAGTAGAAAGATTTTTTTTTAACTCATTTGTATCTAATATCTCCAAGGGCCCATTAAGGAGAGATGCTCCTCGAAACAACTTTTTTTTTTATTGCTTGTATATGGGTTTCAAGATTCAGTCAAGTATAGAGTTTTCTATGCAGATTTCAAATATGGCACTACTTTTTGTGTAGCTAATATAGTTTTAGAGTTATGTGATACACAATGGCAAAATATAGTCATCTTTATGGGCACCTTCTTATGTAATGAATGTTCACAAGAAAGCATCGTGCTGTAGCTTGTTTAGCTCTCTGTAGATCACAAAGGGCCGATATCTAGCCGTGTACAATTACTGAAACTGTGCAAAAGAATTGGAACATCTCAACTAATTTTTTTTTCAATTCTCCAAAATGTAACCATGTACTTTCACAACTTACCGCTTGGGGATATTGTAATTTCAAGTAGTGTAATTTCAAGCCCAGTACATATCTTCAAGAGTATGTATGCCAAATTTCGCTAGTATAATACTCTTGTAAGTGTACAAGGTTATTTTCAAGCAATATAAAAAAAGATTGGTTGAAGTGTCCCAATTATTTTTTTATTGTTCCAGTAATTGTACATGCTGTTTGAACAGATATCGGCACTTTGCAGTCTACAAAGAGCTAAATAAGCTTCACCACAAAGCATTTTGCGAAAACTTATTACACAACAAAGAGCCAGCAAAATCACTATTTTGCCATTGTGTAGGACTTAACTCGAACTACAGCAGCTGTACAGAAACAAACGACTTATTTGAAATCTGCTTGAAATGCTCTGTAAGTGGGTGGATCTTGAAATCTCTGGTACAACTATTCCAGAAATGTTTTTTCGAGGAGCATCTCCCCTTAAAGGGCCCCTCACCAGGCCCCATATCAAATTTTAGTTACACAACCTGGAAGTTGTTACGTGTCCTCTAAGGAGCGTTCTGCTGCAGTTTTCCAAATCGGCTCATTAATAGCCGAGATAGAAATATTTCAGTGCCGCAAACCCATGATTTCAGCAGGTGAGCTACATAGCGAGATTCTCCACTCGCCCCATCTAGCCTTTGCAAGCGAAATTCCTTCCCTGCGTTGTCCTATGCGGGACCTTGAGGATCGCGCGACGCGTAAGTCACGGGCCCCGCCATCATTTATTTTTCTCCTTGCTTTTCTTTTTTCGGTGATGCACGCGGGCTGTTATGTTTCGCGCAGCGCACAATTTTACGCGCTGTGCACAAGGACACATGGCTAGCGGACACATGACTTAAGTGCTACACGAATACAGAGGCAGAACAAGCGGATCGCAGAGCATGATCACGCGCTGAAACACGGTAGAACATGGCATAGTTTCAATACCTGTTCACGTGACCACACGACCATGGGAACAAGCAGACGAAGTGGAAGTACATCTCTCTTGCTTCGGTGTGAAGTAAAACAAAAACACACAGACATTCCGTTTGTGTGTTTTATTATTTCTCTAAACTTCAATTCATCAATTCAAGCAACAGATCACACAGATAACAGATGTCTTAAATAATTCTCGAAGTCACATGTCACCACGAGCGACGTCACACTGCGGACACCAGTATGTAGGCGCAGGGACACGAGTAAGTCATCCTCCGGCTTGGAGTGCAGCAGCCATGAGGAGAAGAAAAAACGGCGTTCGGTTTAAAATTTCAGATCTCTCCGTGGCGCATAGCGATGCAATACTTTGTAGACATGATCGTTATCGCGCAATGTGTGCTCTGCATTTGTCAGCTCAAAATGGCCAGACCTGGTGAGGGGCTCTTTAAGGGGTTCTGCATGAAGTGTAGGCAATGCCTTTTTATTTATCCCTTGAACTTTGATGGTGCCAGAATGGTACCCAGTCAGCAGAAAGACAATTTCAATTTTTACACCCGATTGAAGAACAACAGACTTGCAGTGGAATAGCCCAAGTAAGGAAAGATGCTACTTCCATTTTAGCAAGACTTGTATATATGTAGAATAACCGCATAAGTGCAAGTCCTTTCGTTTGAAACTATCTTAGCCACAAAAACTTCAGTACAAGCATCTGGCATGCCATAAACTAGCACAGCCAGCAGGTCTAATTTGTGACAGTGCCATATTTACTCGATTTTAACACGCTTTCAATTGTAACAAGTTTCCGTTTTCCGTGACCTCCCCCGGCCCCCCCAATACGCCACCCTTGACTGTAACGCGCACCCGTTTTTAACGAACAAAAAAAAGTCCTTTACAGTACCGCACACCTAATGTTTTCACACAGAAATGCAACTTTCTCTCATTTGGAAAAACGAAGATTTACTCCCAATGCTCTAAAGTTGCGATGAACAAGAATAAAGTCGCCGTTTGACCAGAATGGCAAATTAGTAGACAGCTATATGATGTAAGGATAGTAGTTCTAGCGGCCTTGTAAACATTTGCTTACCAACTAAATTAACAAGCATAGTGTCACACATGCAGAAGCAAACATGAACACGTCTCACTCGATGACCACAGAAACTTGCTATCAAAACAAAGTAAAGCGCGAGACACATGGTGCGATTTTCCGTGCGATCTGTCGTACGGCGCGTCGTGTGCGACTTGCCGCATGCGGTGATTCGGGACACATGGTACGAATGAGCGAGCGGCAAATAGCTCCGCCCAGAACCGGCGCCCCTGCGTGGAAGTTCGGAATGCTGCGTAACTTCGAACAGAAAGTGAATGCAACCATCTTGTTTGAAACAAATGATAAAAATATAAACACGTCCATGCGAGCACTGCAGACGTGTTTCCGCAAGGCCACGTTAGCAGTATCGGCTCTGTTGACTACCGCCGATGGCCAGGAGCCGGCAGGCATAGCTCGCTGGGCCATCGAATCCGACACAGGTTGCGCTTGTGACACGATCGCTTGTAGCTCGTATAAGAAAGCGCCTATGTTAGTCGACACAACGTGTACACAGTTATGTCACGCTTAAATTGCAGCACATTTGATTTTATTGGCGCCGACAGAAGCGAACAAGCATGCCAGGCGAGCTTGCAATCGCTGGGAGACGATGTAGGCCTAGCTCGCCGGCCGTCTACCCGGGGCCGAGGGTCCTTGCGATGCGTCCGCAGCTCGTAATAAAGCGCCTAAATTTGCCAGCACAATCAACGCCTGAACATTTATGTTTCTCTTAAGTGAAAATACGGTTAGTTTTCCCGGTGCCGTTAGTAGCAATGAGTTAACACGCCAGTCAGGCGAGCCGCTTCGTATACAGACGATTGCTGGCACGTCTGCGCTGACCGCGTCCGAGTAGAAGTCAGGCCAACGATTTACTATTTCGCACGTTTTATAACTCGCACTCTTTCGAGGTCACTTTATTCTAGAAGTTATTTCGTGTCAGAAACAAATTGTAGTCTATTTATGTGCCGCCGTCAGCGGCGAAATAGGCCTGCGTTTCAACGGGAGAGAAGAAAAAGAACAGACATGATCAGAGCGGCAAGGCGCCCGCTCGCCGGCCCCACCTCGCCGGGTCTACCACGTGGCCATGACGTTCACGCTACCGGCGCTGTCATTGGCTGCGGTCGTCCGACCGATGCGGCAGTCGCACGACAATATTCAGCAAGTTGGTTGCACGCGCGGCGGATTTGGTTGAGAACATGTTGAGTGCAGCTGCCGATGCAAATGGTCGTACAACCGATTGCACCCAAAATCACACCATGTGTCTCGCACTTAAGGAAGCGCGGTAGCAGCAGCGAGCAAATTCACTTTCGTGCTCCCTCTAGCATTAACGAGAACTAAATGACGTGAACACAGCACAAATGAAGCTGTCTGCCCTCAGTGCGCCTACACACTTAGACTGTCCCCATTGCAGATCGCTTTCAAGATACAGCCATGCAGCCATGTTGTGTATGGCTACGCCATACACAACAGCCGCCGGAGTAGAATGCCTCTCCTTCTGTTTGCGCCCGTCCTGCATGCAAGTTTTGGGAACTCCGAACGCCCATTATGCAACCCGATTTCCATCTGTCTCCACACGCATCATCACTTTCTATTTAAATGCGGCATCATGATGAACTCTGTGCGTTTTCACAGTCGGCACTTGCATGCCGATAGAGCAAACGCAGAAAACAGGAAGACAGAAATGGTAGAATAAGCTGTTGGCTGCAACATCAGACTATAGGCGGCAGCACCGTCGCCGCATTAGTGTGGATGGCCAGTCGGCAGTGCGCACTGAAATGTTCACAGCGGCGCTTCGCTACAAGCGATTTCAGCCAATCTTTTGGGAACGAAATGCGCTAACTGCTATAAACCGATGATGTGTTCCCCTCCAATGCTACATTTTTGCACAACACATATGGAACATTCCTGCTATATAGGAGCGCAAAACGCAGTTTCTGTTCTGGTACATTCATGGTGTTCTTTTTTGGTGCTCAGCTTTCATTTTATCACAAGGATGTTTTGCATGATTACATGCATGAGAATAGTGCACATAATTTTAAATTATTTTAGCAGCCAATCATATTGCACTGTTTATTTTATTTGTGAAAATAATGGCTGCTATCTTCCATTGAGCTAACACAATGCTAAAGGGTACATTATATAATATTAGCCACCAGCAATTAAACTTTACGATGTCCTGTGCCTAACGCCTGCAATGTTACACAATCCCACTTGCATAACTTTATTTCCACTTCCTTTTGTAGCAGCTACTAAAAGTGCCAAAGCGCGAAAATTGACTTGCGAGGCAAAATTATTTCTGCGTAGTGGCATATCAACATAATAAAAGGGCAACTGAGAAACAACGAAGAATGGTTGTGTAACCTCTAACCACAGTCACAATCACAGTTGTGCTATTATACACCTAAGATCAATTGTATCCTGCGACATCAAAAGAGCACTTGACATTGTTTTTCCTACTGCTGAGTGATCTCACGCCACCTTGTTGATATTTTGTGGCATCACAAAGATTGCGGAATGAACAATGCATCGCTACAAGGAAGCACTAAAGCACTGCGTTCAGATATTGCAGCCACTGCTTTATTTGTTTAAAATGACACCAAATGCTCTTTGTGAGGTGCTTGAATCACAATGCAACCATAACATTTTAATGATTGTGATTAACGGAGGGTGCGACGATCACATATCGCACGCGCTTGACAAGTGCAGTCACTGATACTATTGTAGCGCGAAGACGACACCACAAAGCCAAACGAATACGACATTGTCAAAGGAATGGTGCGTACCACCATTTATAACTGCGCTACAACCACAGAACAGACAGACTTTAAAGGATATGTGTGCCGTACGCGCACATGTAAACAAGCAGCAGCTAGCAGACGATGCAATGTGCCACCCACACTATCAGGGTTCAGCCAGTGTCCGCCAGGTGGCGACTCCGCTCGATCTCACGGCCAGTAACAAAAAAAAAAACGCTTTAACAGATGTAAAAATCAACGATGGTGATATGGTAACGCAGATGTAGGGTCATACTCCGATTCTAACGCACACACAATTTTCGGGCCCGTTTTATCGAAAAAAAAAGTGCACATTAGACTTGAGCAAATATGGTGAGGTAGTATGTCGCATGGAATTCAGCTGGCAATGGAAAAGAGTCACCACAGTATTTAGGCAGAAGTCCTTGTAATTGAACGTATACCACATTTAGTCAACTCTAACATACTCAATATCTCTGAAAAATTACATAAAATGTGATGTGTGTTAGAATAGAGTATGAAACTAGAACTGCAATAAGTGGGGTCTAAATCCCAATCACAATCTTCCATCTCAACTCAGAGGGCGACGACAAATGATGCCCGATCCACTTCGACTCAGCTGCAATAAATTCTTTTTCCCCAAGAAAAAAAATCAATATTTCTCTCTTAAGGCCGGGATATATGGAGTGTTTTTACGGTGGCAAGTCTGCAATTTTCGCCAGACGGCGCCCCAGCATAGAAAAAAATGTCCGCCGCCGCTGATCAGGACCTACAGATCTTTGATGTGGCGCCATCGGAAGCGGCCAGCAAGGGCAGCCAATCATCGCTCACTGGCTGACACCTCCGTCACTTTCGTCTTCCTCGCCGGCACATGCAGGCAGGTGCTTCCCGCACGCGCGCGCTTCCCTGTTCGAGGGATTGGCACTTCGTGTTATTGACGTGGCCGCAACTCTAAAGGCAGCTCGTGTTGAATTTAATGACAGGCTTATACGCGTGGTGCGAACAGAAAGAGGACGGGAAGACGGAGTCATGCCTGTATGTCAATCTTTTCCGATTACGCACAGGGTGGCCATACCGCTTATTTCCAACGGAATCTCTCCGCTAAACAGGCACAAAATATACTGATACATTATTAAAAGTAACTGAAGGACCTTCAGACAAAGTTTTAGGGTTTTCCTTTTGTATTTTGTTGTGGTGAAGAAAGAGCAAAGGTCTGTAAACTGTATTTGTGCATTTCATGTTGACTAAAGCAGTTTTGCCTTGTCTGGTCACACTGAGGCAGCACCCGCCGCTTTTTCACTCCGTGTGTCCCCAGCCAGCGGAAGTTGGGCGTCACGCGGTGACGGCGCTTTCTGCTATGCAAAAGTTGTCGAGAAAAAAGCTTCATGTATCCCATCCTCTAATGTGAGGCAACAATCATGGGTATTGCATTTTGCCTATTTTGAAGAATGAAAATGGAAGTGTGCATCGCAATCGAGGGCACTGCATTTTTTATTTCTGGCCATAAAAAATCAAAGGAACATTAGAATCTAGTAAATATGGCAATCAACCATAACAATGTTTTATCACATCCTTGTGCACTCTCGGTACTGGCTCTATCCACAACTACGGCCTGCACGGGGGAGCTCACTCACCGAGGGATGTTATTCTTGGGGTCATCACTGTCGTTGGCCAGGCCACCAAAGAGGAAGGCCTTGTTGCCAATGAGCGTGAAACTGTGTCCCAGGCGTGGGCACGGGGGCCCCGGGGCACCCCGGGGCGGCCGCGGTTTGAGCCGCTTCCACTCCCATCGGCTCGCCTGCAGCTCGTACAGCTCATTGGAGTATTTGCCATACTCCACCATGCCACCGAAAACCAGCAGTCGCGTTCCATCGCACACAAAGCCATAGGCAGCGCAGCCAGGCGGAATGTCCCCCTTGACTGGCGGCACAAACCACTGGTTGGTAGCTGCACGCACACACAAAAGGCACCGTAATCAAGGCAATCCTCACCACCACAGTCAAAAGAGGGAGTCACAGGTAACATTGTAAAGAAAAGAAAAAACTAAGAAGGAGCATTATGTCATAAAGTTGAAGCCGGAAAAAGTCGGCCCAGAACGTGATCATGTCACAGTGGGCTTCGGTGTTCACCGCTGCATTCAGAGCACGCTCTTTCAAAAAGACTACAGGTGCAACAAATATGTGCGAGTGCAGCTGCTATACTCGCTGATAAGAATGAAGAGAATAAATAGCATGAAGAAAAGAGAATGAAGAGAACGATGAAGAGAATAAATACGTATGCTGCAATAAACAACAAAAGTTGCACAAGCATAGTGGGAGAAAATGTGCACAGAACAGTTGCTTGCAAAAATGTCAAGCAAATCTGCATCGATTGATGTCTACCCGGAATTCACTGGACCAAGTCCAAAAGGCACACAATCACATTTTGGGTCAATCAACTGGCCCGGAAAAAAGAACAATCAATGGCATCACAGCGAGAGGGCTTGCGAAGGCTGGCTGCATGATGTTAAGTTCCCTTCTAGTTTCTTTCCTCGTGGGTAACATAACACAAATAACACATTTGATATAGTCAAGAGGTGATGCATGACAAATCTACATTTCCTCTCTTTTGTTGCATTCACGCACAATATTCCTCCACAAAGCTAGCCCACCAACCATACGGATCTATTTCCTAAGCTGGTGATTTAACCGAAAGTAAATACAAATAGGTACACGCTACAACTTAGGCAACTTAATATGAGCAATGAAAAGTTACAATTACAAAGTCCTACATAATGAATTTTCAGGAGCTTTTGTTACACTGGAGGTCCTTAGCTCAATAAATAAGACGGGTCCTCGGTGGAGCTGCAGAATAAATGCTAATAAGGTACAAGAACACAGGAACTGAACATCCATTTACGACCATAGTGCACTGCAGCTCTGAAGCTTGACACCTGTTAATCTCTGTTCTCTGACACCTCTGTTCTGAATCGCAGTGCCGTGCGGGACCGAACGGTCACATTCAGAGAAATCCTCCTCCACTACCGCATAGAGTGGTCATGCTACCCTCCAGCACACAAAACACTGAATAAATCTCAATCCACCACTTAGCCACTACTTCAGACACGAACTTTCCCAAACTCCATGCTGTACCATTGCATTTACCCCGATGCATACTCCCCACTCTGTAAAGTGTGCGAGGCCCGCGCTGACCTCAATCATTATCTGGGCATGCCTCAAAGCCTCGCCCACCAACACCCATGGCATTAACACTACATGCATCATAACTATGGCCAAGCAGTGGGAGGCTTTGCTGCTCAGCTTGGGCCCAGAAGAGCAGCTTTAGGCTGTCTAGACGGCTGAGGACGCTGCCAGAAAGCAAGGACTGGCCACCCTCTGAGGAAAGGGGGCACTGGGGGCTAGTCTCCCAACCCTTGCCACCCCTGCACCCCATCAAAGACAAAGTCTTATCTCTATCATGAAGGCATCAGTGCACACATTTATGTGAAGCACAGATGATGCTGCAAGCACTTTTGCTGAATTTTGTTGTCAATTGGGCATCAAAATTCAAACTCAGGTTTCACAACTTCTGAATCAATTCTGGTAAAATGTAATGTTTTACCAAACATTACATTTTACCAAAAAGAAAATGTCATTTATGTAACCAACAGGCACCACATTAAGAGCCCTTGCCTCTTGAGGAATAACTGCCCTTGTACTCAAACGTAACTTTTTAGCAACCATGCTGAACATTTTTTTAACAGAAAAGCAATTTTTAAGAAAAATGTTTTAGTCACAGAAGTCCAATGGAGACTGACTAGAGTAGCAACAGTGGCTTTATCAATACTTAAAGAATAGAATATAGCAATAGCTAAGTGATAGGTCTTTTTTGCAACACAATCCACTCAATAACTTGTGAAGGATTTTAGCAGCAGCAGCT
Source organism: Dermacentor andersoni (assembly GCF_023375885.2). Taxonomy (NCBI): domain Eukaryota; kingdom Metazoa; phylum Arthropoda; class Arachnida; order Ixodida; family Ixodidae; genus Dermacentor; species Dermacentor andersoni. The sequence continues at coordinate 28,294,859 of NC_092819.1, forward strand.
GCTAAACCTTCATAAAAGTGATGGGAAAAGTAACATCAGTGTGACAGCGACAGATGACCTTTTCAAATGTTCCGCCTAAGGACATGACCTTAATTTAGATACTTTGATAAAAATTTGCCCTTCTAGATACCTCGAACAAATTTTTTAATTTAGTCCCATCGACCAGCTATGCAACTCAACAGCCCTGTTCAGTTCCGGCAATAACCGGTTTAGACATTTAGAGCAGTTTATTTTCAATCTGCCTTTTGCAAAGCCTGATGCAATCCAGGCTCATCTTTGCAGTCTTGTGCATCAAACAGTGACAACAGCACTACAAGGATGTGCTAAGGAAAAATAATATCAGTAATTATCTTTAATAGCTGATCATCATGTATTCAACCTGTAAAAATTGAGAACATTATTAAGAGTTCAGGCTTCTCATTTTAAACACAAGAAACGAATGTAACGCAATTCAAGTAAGGCATGCACAACTGTTGTTTGAGTGACAATTGCAGCATCCAAGCATACCTAGCAGCCTCCCTTTAGCTCATCCTCCAGAGTATCAAAATGCACTTTTATTCGTACACAAATCCATCAGTCTAACAAGCAGTATGTATACGTCCATCCATAATAACCTTTTACATGATACAATTCCTTTAAATGTCAGGCTGAGCATTTCGAAGTCTTAAAAGAAACCCCTTTATTGTGCATATGTTGTGCGTAGGCACTAGAAAAACAGGAGTGTTTTGAGACGAACAAAACTTCGGTGAGCGAACAATGCTGTGGGCACCGTTCACTTACCTTGGAAACCCAAATTTTGGCGGGTCACAATGCAATTTTTGTTACTTCAGTTACAAATCACTTCAATTTCCGCGGAAGTGGAACTGCGAGGAAGCAATGCCCTCGCCCGGGAGAAGACAGCGAAAAAGTTGTAGTAACAGAAACTACTAGATCTGCAAAACGTTCGAATATCAACTCTTCTCGTTCTTGTTCCCTAATGAAATGGCGCAACCCGCTCTGGGTGATCAGCCATGAACCGAGCGGTGAAAAAAAAAAGCTATTTTTTTTTATATAAATTAAGGTGAAACAACTCGAGCAGTAACAAGATCGTCATCTTCTAGCCGGCATCTCATGGTTTCCAACTTAGGCTTATCGCTTTACGCTACGCTCCAAAAATGTAGCGAAACTGCACAGCAGGCTTACGCAATAGGTGACATAGACACGACAAACACATCAAATCCGCAGTTAAAGAGCTCTATGGTAAAGCGCAAACAGCATCACAATTGGAAAGAATGTTAAGCTATGCTTTGGCCTTCTTACGTTACAGGAAACCGAAAATAACCGCGAAACAACGAAATGGCAACACTGTTGCCGCAAGAAAGCGCCGCAAAGAATCCGGCGGCAGCGCGCCAGCAGAGGCGCCGCGTACGATCTGACGCGGCTTAGGCCTAACCGGCGCAACGGAGTGAAGACTAGCACAGAGCAGGAAACATTCAGACGTTGCTAGGCTCCCATTTTCATTCTACAATCCACAAAAATTAAGGTAATTTGAAAGCGTCGTACCCGCTTGAAAAGCAGCGGGAGACAAATTTCTGACAACGTTGCTGCTGCGAAAATAACGCAAGAAATTTGGGACTTCCGTCAACTAGCGCGCGCGCACTGCGCCCGCCATGGTAGCGAACATACTACAAACAGACGCCATCTTGGGAGAAGTTCTCAGGACCGCCTAACTCAAACGGCTCGCACTTTTCTTTTTCACCGCCGATCGCTAAGACAACGTGAAGCAACAAAGCCCGGGACATCGCGGCCAACGTCGAGCCCGTCTGACAGTTTTTCGTTCACTGCGTTCAACGAAAACTGCACGAAAACTTTTCTCATGACACTCATAGGGCGCCGCCATGTTGGATATGACGCCGAAAGTGCGTTATGATCAGCGTCAGATCGATCATTAGCGAGCAGTTAAGGATCACAATAGGCGCAAAATAACTGTTCATGCCTCCCTGACCGCCATGCAACAAAATAAGCGGTAGCGGAAAGAATCCCGGCTCACAGGATTCCAACTCCTGCACCCATAGACAATACACGGCGCCATGTTAGTGAGCTGCACGGAAGCCGAGCCCGCCAAAGTTCTTACATGTGTTGTAGACGTGAAGTTCATCCACTATCCCTTCGTTGCCACCGCCGAAAACAATCATTAAATCTTTGATAGCAACAGCTCGGTGACCATGACGAGGCCGTGGCGCTGGTCCTGTTGTATTTGTAACCCGCTTCCACTTCAATATGGGTGCCGCCATCTTGATTCATACCCACAATGCTTGTGTAGAAACCGAAGATGCCCGGATGATAAACAACATTCAATATCAGTGCAGAAACACATAAATAGCTAAATTAATTTGTGAAGACGTTCTGAAAAAATAGAGAACATTTTTTTTAAATATTGCACTGAATTTTATTTATATTAAATAGAAGATATTTGTGCAACTTGGTTGTATATCACATTCAGCCACTCCTAGCTGCACTAAGCAGGTAGTGCGCAGCTGTGCTGACAGAGGCGACTGGCATGCAGAGACTGGATGGAAAGGGATGGAAAGAAGGGGAGAGCAATGCAGAATTCTGGAGGTTCAGAGAGCTCTGAAAAAGTCGTTTTCCTCACGGTTACGTAAAAGAGCATTTAATTGGTAGATCGAGCGCTGTGGCTGCACTGAAAAATAAAGACTGTGCCTATGAATCCAGGAAGTGTGTGTTGACTGTTGGGGAATACCGTGTTTTGGGATCCCCTGCTCTGAAAACTTTTCTGTCGCGTGTGGGCAATCAACACCCGCAACAGTGCACCCATCATGTAGCCCACTGTGTATGCGTGTGTGTATGTATACGTGTATGCGTGCTGAATGGATGATAAATAGAAAATTCTGGTTCGTCATATAACCGCGCTCTGGTAAGTGTGGTATGCTCAGGTAAATTAAGGATTTGCAGTACGACTCTTCGCGCCTATTTGAAATTTTCGTGGGCGTCACCCTCCCTCCAACCGCCGGCCAGCGAGAAAGAGCAATAAAACAGCGCCTAAGTAGAGCCGTTTTACACGAGAAAAATAATTGCATTAGAATACGGTTACGATAACGGATACGAGTAAACGAAAAAAAGAAATCACGTGGTTGCTTGAATTGCCGCTTAATTATTGCTTCTTTTTCATATACGGGCTTTTATAACTGCCTGTTCAGATGACAATTCTAGTGCTTGAGCTGGATTATTCAGAGGCGAACATGCACGGGATGTCTAATCACACAATTAATTTTACGGTGCGGCACGCATTGCAACTTACAAATTGTCGCCGGCGAGTTTGCAAGGCGTATCGACTTCAATTTCCAGAACGACACCAGCTTGACATCAGTACCGTGAAACACCGTAAAAATGCATTGAATCAGAAAAGTAACTAGAACGCCATCTATTTTGTCCCCTAATTTGAAAATTGGTACCTCCAAATTGGTGTCACCCTGAAAGTTGTTGCCGTAAAGTAATTAAGAAGTTAGTGCTTTTTGATAATTAGTTGAATATGTGTTTCGATTTCTTGTGTTACTCGTGCTCGCCTTTGAATAACTCAGAATTATGCTGCCACAGGTGATTTTTGACAATGGTGCAAAACTTAAAAATTATCAGCCATATATATATATATATATATATATATATATGTTTAGTTGGATTATGTGACACAGGCGAAATGTTGAGTCTGCGGAGAGTGGGGATAAATACTCATAAGTATCTTTTTTACATATATACGTTATGTTCAGGAGATGTTGGCGCCTTTAGGCAGCACCGGCTACTCCCTTTCTCGCAGAATCGCATAAGAAGCCGGCATAGTTGGACAAGGATCTTCCGTTTCTTAACCATTACGTACTCATACTTACTCATGAAGACGCATGCATGGCGGGGTAGGAAAGTCGCACATGGGTAAAACTTGCAAAACAAAGATTATGTTTCTTAAAATTAATATTATATTTGGTACCCTTGCACTGTCCGATTCATGGCTGATCTCCCAGATTTGGTTGCACCATGTCCCTAGGGAACTACAATAAAGCAAACAATATGTGATGAAAACTTGCATATTTATAGGGAGGTATGTGATATAATATTGCATCATATGTTTAGATATTGGTACCATATAAGTGTACTTGTGTTTTGTTCAGAAAAAAAAAAAAGAGCAATGAATAGTTGTTTGCAAAAAAATGTGCCAATAATACGTTATGCACTTATGACAATTGGTGCTTTTCATTGTATATGGGCAACAACACGAGATTAACTTGGCATTTAGAGATGTGCATGGTACTGAACCGATAAAACGAGCTGGCGAAGTAGCTTGTTCAGTGCACACAGTCTGCACAGCACATTGCCCGAACAATCTTGCAGCACTGACGAATCCAGATAAAGGTGGGTGCGGGTGGGGCTTTCATGTAGACATAAAACAAGGTATAATATAGCGAAGGGCAAACGGCCACCGGGAGCGTTCATGCTATAGAGAAAGAAAGGATCATCGTGTATGTACATCCGAGATATCAGACCTGTGAATGCATAAGGCCAATATAGGAGCTTTATAGCTTCATGCTAAACTAAGTGTTGCCCATCGGTAGCTTAAGCATCGCACACGACCACGTTTTGACTTCATATATACAATTATGTATTAATGTCCCCTTATTAGATGTTTTTGGCTGTATTGCTTAGCCACACAAAGATCATAACTTTGGATTAACTAAAAGCCTTGTTTGAACTAAGCTGCCTCAAAGTGCATTTCAGAACACAGCTGGCCAATAGAAACTCTTCGGGTTTGTTTGAATTACTTGAGTTTACTGTGTTACATTATCAAAGGCTTACAGAAGAACACAGACGAATCCGGAGGTGAAGAACACACTGTTAAACTGTGACCAAAACAAGTGTTTAATACAAAAGTGACCAGGCTGTAACAATCCCTGATCGTGCATTTGTTGCAAGCAAGGTCCACCTAACAAGGCAGAACATGGTTTGTATCTGACTAGCTTTTGGTGACTGGCTTGGCTTGAGTTGAGGATGGCAGCGTAGCGTCGGGGGTCTCCTTCAGCTGTGCAATGACAAGCAAGGACAGACAACACAAGCACTCAGACAAGCAAAAAGACAAATCAAAGGCCAGCAGTCACTCACTCTCTATGGAAGAGCACTTTCATTAGCGTGGCAATCCATTTCCTGGCATTTACAATGATGGAACTCCCTAAGCTGGATCCTTTACTCCCTTCTGTCATTCCTGTGCTTTTCTCCTTAAAGTGGTACTAAAGCTTTTCTGCTTAAGTTTCCAACATGGCCTATAGGAAAGGGCAACATCTTGACTATCATCACAAACAGAACTACACAGGTGACACACTTGGGACCAGAGCACTCATACTAAGAAGTCTACATACTGTAGGTGGGAACTGAAGCCACGATGTGTGCATAGCATTGCATGTTTGCATTGCTCAAACTGTGAGCCGAGGATGGAAGCACACTCCTTTTTCGGATTCTTTGGCATTTAATGAGCAGTACTGCAGCAATCACACTCCAGAGTTTCTGCCAGTATTTATGGGGCAGAGTGGTTTTCGAGTGATAAATGTGCAAATGTGGCATAAATGCCATTGTGGTAAAGGGTTTCAAGGTAATTTCTAATACAGTCAAGCCCACATACGATTCTATTTGGAATGAACTTTTGGCTACTAAGAACAGTCTCTATACAGCCAAAATGTTTTGCAAGGACTCTATGAGAGAGCCATTCACTTGTAATGACTGGGAACATCGGTCAGATCAGTCACAGCAGAATAAATTGTGGCGAGGCAGCACTCTGACAAACCTGAGGAGGAGAGAAGGCTGCATGGTGCCTCCACAGCGCATGTCATGTGAACGCAGCCAATCACTGCTGTGCCACATATCACTTTTCTTCCCCCCCCCTTTTTTTTTTTTTCCTGGCATAACTACTGCTGCAATCGTGACATCAACCAGGCAGTCGCAGCTGTGTGGTGCATTGTCTTTCTTGCACTTTCTCTCTCTCTCTTTTTCAGTGCTCCCAGCAGCAAGGAAAAATGCTTTTTCCGGGGAAGGTTTCAACTCAGCTTTAGGCAAGCAACAGTGTTTACTTATTTTTATTTATTTAATAGCATGCAGATTGCAAGTTGGAAGGAGCCCTGACATGACTTATGCAAAATCTGATTGACACCGATTCAATTCTTCAAGTGTTCGCCAACAGTGCTAAGAATGGCAACACGAGCAACAAATAAAGATTTTCGAAGTCTACAATCTCAACGAATTGGTGAGCCTGCTAGTCATGGGTGATACGTAACTGAGGGAAGGGAAGGACAATATGCTAATAGGAAGATTATTTATTGAGGTCCTGGAATCTGCTTGTCCTTGCAATGCTACATGGTAAGCCAGTTGTACCAGAACTCATGCCCTCGGCCCTAGCTGTCCCATTGATGATTGTGGCCGGCATGGCGGCGACAATAATAGTGGACACTGTTCTGCTCATATGTCCACATATGACAAAGGGCACGCCCTCAGATCGCGCATTTAGACAGAATGAAAATGGTGAAGGCATCATGGAAGGAGCTCAAGCCTGCAAGAGTTAAAAAACTGATTCTGGGAAGCTCGTATTTCCTCCTACTCAGCCTCATGAACACAGGACATCAACTCGTCTTGCCAACTGCAGACACGAGATGACTGTTAATGCTGACGATCACATAAATCTCTTGGAGATTGTTGAATCTCTTGAAGCAATTGCTGGAAGGGTGTGACAGCTTTCGAACATGGAGACCTCCAGTGACGAGGATGACCAAAAAACTTGCAAGCCTCCAACTGTGCCCTCCAGTGGTGGCAAAATTGACTGTCTTAGGCTGCATAGCTTCACCCAAAAATTTTGTATATGGAAGAGGCCTGACCTATGATCGCCTCCACAGCCTGTGAAAACTGGAGAGTGCTCTTATTGGTTCGACACTCTTGAAACAGACCTCAGTCACTGATTTCTACGAGTGCATGTACAATGCGTCATTTTTGGAAATAAAGCAGTTCTTCTATACCTTGTTCTCTTCTCTAATGGTAGTTTTGTGGAAAAGTCCAATTATAATGACTACACCTTGTGCAACGAAGGCACTTGTGTTATATCTGGGCTTGACTGCTTACTTGGCACATCTCAATATATGCCAAAATCTCGGCACAAGGTCATTTATGCATTTAAATGGGCGCCAGAATGTGCGTATAGCAGCTGGGAAATGATCCCGCAACCTTGTTCCTCACAATAGACTGTCAATGCCATAAATGGGTACTTCACCTGTGCGTATGACTGATACATGAGCCTAGTGGAGTAGCCCTCTTCCGAGGCAAAGACTGACAGCACTTTTGCATTTATGCATTGCAACGGGTGCTGGAATGTGTGCACTGTGGCTGGGAAATCAACTGGCTACCTTACTCTCGGCAACAAACTGTCAGTGCCACTATCCACCACGGTGGGTGTGCCATGTGTGTGCACAACTGATTCATGACCCCAGTGGAGCAGCCCTCGTCCGAGACTAAGAGTCACTGCAATGGCTACGCCATCGTGGCTTTGGCTCCCACCGGCCTCTCCTTTGCACTTTGCTGCACCTTGATGTACGTGTACAGCAGCACGCCTGCCAGTGTGAGCACAATGCCGATGGCCTGTTCGGTGTGTATGGGGTCCTGGAAGACGATGAAGCCGCCCACTAGCACCAGCATCAGCTTCAGATGGCCCACCACGTTGTAGCTGTTGCAGTGTGTGGTCAAGGAGCACGATCATGCACATTTCTTGCTAGTTTGTTAGGATGGGGCATAACCAAAATGATTAGGTTTCCCTGGCAACAAAAAAGGGCAAGGAGGGGATGAAGAGGTGTACGGAGGCCTGAGTTATAACACTTTTGCTTTCTTGCCCTTACAGTCTAACCCTGATATGAAGAACATGGATATAACAAATTGTTGGATATAAGGAAGTAAACTTAGAATGCTTCTCGACAATATCAGTGTGTAATGAATGTATGCTTATGACAAATATAGTAGTGCTCGATGTGACTTTGTTATATTGAAGTTAGACCGTACAATAAAGCATTACCGTGTCTACTCGCATAATGATAGCACTTTTTTGTCAAAAATATTTCCGCAAATTCAGGAGTGCAATCGTTCCGCGAGTTAAATTTCCGGCGAAAATAAATTTTTTTTTCATCCCGCGACAAATGCGGGATGACAACAGGTCAAAAACAGGTGGCTGCCGCTGTAACAGTGCGAGAGACCACAATAAACATGGTCGCCGGCAGAGCAAGTCGAACGCACCAAACAAGATTTTTTTTCCTTTCGTGAGTATATTACGTGCACTGAAACAGTTTTTTCCATATTAGTAATGAATAATATTGTTAATATCGGCAAGTCTGTCACAATAACGTAGCCATGTCCACTTTGAGGGGACAGAAACAGAGATGGGCGTGCTTAACTACCAGTGACATAGAAACACATGGCAAGCATGCTGCCGAAACTGCGGCATTTGTCTTCACTACTATCCTAATACGGCATGTTTCCGCTAAGGAAGGGCGAATATCTTAGCTGTGTTACAAGCGTCGGCGTATGAATAGACTACACTTATCAGTGTAACGTATCAGTGTAAACGTGGCTACTATCATTGCCACTTACAATTTGTTGCGTGTCCACGAGTGCAGAAGAGAAGAATCGAAAGGCGCCTTTTTTGTTGTTGTTGTTGACCACAACCATTATGAAGCCTAAAAATAATAAAGCCAAGCCGAGTTTGGTTGTAACTTTTTTTTTTTCATGTAAGTGTGGAAAGCGATGAAAGGAATAAAATGGGGCATCTGCTTAAGAATTTTTGGTGCGTGCAGACCGCTTGGTATGTCTTGAAGAGTCGTTCGCGTAGCATTCTACAGATGGTAAGCATGATCATCATTAGCTAGACTTGGCGCACGACATATCGCTGCGGCAAAATCGGGGTGGGATCATTACATGGGAAAGAAAAAAAATCAAATTTTGATGACAAAATTCAGGAGTGCGATCATTATGCAAGTAAATGCGGTAACTTATACAATAGAGCATCCATATTATGCAGCAATTCTTTTCATTTTTCATTCTTTTTGCTTTTCATCAGTGGCTCACACAAAGCAGGGCCCCGCTAGTATTACTGGGATCGGCCATTCAGAGGGACGAATGACAAGAAAGGAATAGCATCAGACTAAAAGAATCCACACATAATACAGGCCCAGATAGTTATGTTGCATGAAACAATTGCATTGCCATTCAACTTTAGCATGTGGCTTTGTTATTTTCTTTCTCTTGATTTGTTGCACCCGGAATGTGAACAAGAAAAAGGTTTTCAGTGTTTGCACATACATGGCGCAAGCATCACATTAATTTCTGCTGTGGCATGTGAACATTATGTTTTCACTTTCCTTTGTCTATTTAAACCAACCATAGGAAGCCGTTCACACCACACCATACTCATGAAAGAAAGCACTTGGATTTATCAAGTCAATGTGACTTTGCACATCACATTGCACATGAACTTGCACATCTCATCACTTTAGCCGTAAGATGACTCATTATTTGTTTGCAGACCGCAAGTTTGTGGAGATGGGAGTACAACAGCCTAACAGCCTTCATCTTTCATGTCTACCGGTTGGTGAAATCTCATCAGGCTGTAGTAAACCACAGTGGAACATGGAAAATAGGTGCAATAATTGCACAACACATCTAATCCATCTTTGTCACACTGTGAGATAAAAGTATGACAGCTTCTATATCTAAATTTGAGTGTACAATTAAATTTCTTCTGATGGTTAATAGAATAAAGAAAACAGTTACAGAAACCAAGTACTTAGTAACTGTCAACAGGTCTCCCCTATTGAGCTGAAATGTCCTGGATTTTTCTATGAAGTATCCATTCAATTTTTACACATTCTGTGGCCGTTGCTCTTCCAATGTGCTCTGAATCCTGACATGAGCCACGTGGTTCACTTGCTTCGTAATCAGCTCTTGTAGCTTGTGAATGCATTATCAATGAAAGGCATGCCTCTCTGAGGGAGTTGGTCTTTGCTATCAGAGACTGAGAAACTGTGGGGTAAGAAAAAAAAACATCATGCAAGTAGCGCTACTTTCTTTAATCTCAAGTGACCAGGCAGGCACAATACATGTACATTGTCAGTTCCAGCAAAATACAGTGTGCAGCAAGGATACGTGACTGCGGATGTGTTGCCTATGATCCAGTAGATAGACAGGTTCACTAGGAAGGCCACCACACCTGTCATCAGCACCAGCATCTGCAATGAAAGCCAGCACTGAGTCTCAGCTTGGTGGTCAACAGGCACGTGCAAGCTGAGTGCCTCAGAGATGTAGTGAAATACGAGTTTTCACAGCACAAGAACCAAGTGTGCACGTAAAATCCCAGAGCAATGTAAATTGTATGACAGTTATGGTGGTAGCACAACTGGCATGCACTGCAATAATTTTTGTTGTACAGCAACACTATAGGGCTTCACTACTGCTGTCTGCAAGTCACCATGAGCATGAAATTTCATTTTTGTTATCTTATTAACTACCAGAGATCTCAGCCATTTGTTAAAGTATAATTCCTTCACATTGCAGTAACATCAATCCTGAAACTCACTGATGTTCGACACTCTAATTGCAGTCCTGTTCCTAACTTCAAAAAGCAATAATTTTGCACATTTATTTGAATACCACAAATGTTGGTTTTGAAGAGATTAAACAGAAATGGTTTGCATCAACAATCCGCATTCACAAAAAGCTCTTACGCTAGAATTTTTGTAATAGAAAATGTCAGCCAATCCTGATGCTGGAAAGCAGCTGGCCAATGGCAAACATCAACAATGAATGGAAAGCTGGGTGAATTTGGCCCCAGAATATGATGCACTCCTAAAGTGAAGTAAGCCAACAGCTACTGATATAAAGAAAACCTGATGTGATTTCCACATCAAAGTGATGCGATAAAATTATATGAGGACATTAAATGTTTACTTAGGCTTGAGATAAAGTGAGACAAAGCAGCAGAAGATATGACACGCTATCTGCTGGGACTAAACCCCAACAAGCAGCAATGACTGTGGGCTCGGTCCAATCAATGGTGAGTTGTCCAATCAATGGTGAGTTGTCTTTTCTCTCCCTTTTCACCTTTATTTCATCTCGAATCTAAACAAAAAAGCACAATGAAAATTTTTGATAAACACGTATACTGCTGCTGCTTCTCCCAACAAGTAAGCCTAAGAAAAACAGAAATTAATCTTCACGTGCAAGCAGCCACTGCCAATCTGGTGGGTTTTGTTTTTCCAGAAAACAGGAAGTGAGGAGTGATCAGCTGTGACTCCAAGGATGTCTTTTGCTTGTCCGTTGTTCATTCCCCGACTATTGCATGTTCTGCTCGGTCTCAACGTCTGGAATGGGTCACTGACATGAGCAGGGAACACACCAGATGCAGCTGGCTCCAGGACTGGTAGAGGAACCCTCCGGGAGCCCAGGGTGGCTCGATTAGCGGCACCAGCACCATCAGCATCAGTGCTGAGAGGGGTGCCTGGTAGAACAACAGCTGCATCGAGTTCACCTGGAACTCCTTCTGCTTCTCGCCCACCCACTGCACGAGACAGACGACGCAACCATCACTGCCACAGCTGCGCTGAAGGAGATGCGTTTCCCCTACATACTCGGTCTCAACTTAGTAATATCAAAGATTGGGTTAGTTGGTTTGTCATGATTAAAAGTGTAAGAGCACAACTTCCTGAACGAGCACAAAATCGAAGAATACAGACAAGGACAAATGCCACCCTTGTATGTGCTTCAATTCTGTCCTCATTCAGGAAGTTGCGCTCTTTATACTTTGAATCTTGGTCACAAACTTGTGAAGGCTAAAGACTAGCAAATACAGTTGAGAACCTCATCATACGAAGTTGCATCTGGCACAAAAATACCTTCGTTATATTGGATATTTGTTACAAGCCTATACCAGCCATGAACATTTCAGATTTACTTTGTTACATCCAATAGATCGATATATCCATGTTTGTTATAGCAAAGTGAAACTGTTCTTGAAAACCTGTACACAGTATGAGAATATGTCTGAATTTTAGTGTTACGTTTGTTTCTCACATATTTTAGCTATCAACATTTTCAGGCCCAATAAATAATTTCATTCTTTGTGCTTCAATGCAGCCATTGTTCAAATCTGACACAAACACTTTGTCACTTTTTCACACAGCTGTGTGGATTAGGAATCAAATGAAACTGTGGGGGTTTGACATCAGAAAACGACACACTGGCTACAAGGGACGCCATAGCAGAGGCCCACAGATTAATTTATACTTGGAGATTCTTTAACATGCACCTAACTTTAAGAACAAAGGCATTTTTGCACTCCAAACCTATCGGAATGCGGTCGCGGCCGCCTGGAATCAATCCTGCGACCTCCTGCTCTGCAGCAGACCACCACAGCCACTGACCAGCCACAGTGGATGGTAAGCAGTATGAATCAAAGCAAATGTGGATACCTATTATCTAGTTGAAATTATGAGAAACAAGTGCAGCTTCGCAGGGCATGTAGTGCGCAATATGCATAACTGGTGGTCTATTAACAGAATGGGTGCCAAGGGAAGGGAATTGTAGTGAAAGAGGACAGGAGCTTCAGCCTTGCAGCGGACTTGAATATCATGATAATGACATGAATGGTGTGCCTGGGAAAACATGGACATGCTAGCATGACTGCCTCGATACCTCCAAAGCAACTGTGACATGGAGCACTGGTTATGAATGTTGAGGAATACCCGTACTGGTGGTGCTCCAATGCTTGCTTTTCGCAAGAAAGTGCCACTGTGTCTGCAAAAGCAGGCACCTGCGACACTGTGAAAAGGTCTAGCCACAACATATATGCAAACGATATCACCAATCGAATATTCATAAAATACTGGCCCACCCAACGCAACAACAAGACAACTACATGCAGGAGATACTGCAAAATAATATAGTACTTCATGACTGTATTGTGCTTAGTTTTGCACTTATGGAAGTACTAAAGAACAAGCATAAAATAATAAAAAGTGGTTGCACTTGCACCACATACATTCACTTTTCGTTTTTTTATGTTAATTTTTAGTTCTTCCGTATGTGTAAAACTAAGCGCAATACAATCATGAACGTCTACCAACTGGCCCCGTTCATTGCTTTACTAAAATAGTACTGTTAACAGGTGAATTGTTATATGGCATTGAATATTTCAAGACAACCTGTAAATAAATATTTTTTGTGGCCTAACTGTTCTTTCATTACATTACATATGAGTGAAAGATCTGTAAGCATCTTCTATTTTTCATATGGAGATTTCTCAATGAAAACTTTTTTTGTGTGTTTCAGAACACAGTGCATAGCAAACATCAATTTGAAGCAAACCAAAACTGCCTCGGAGAGAAAATCCTCAACTCTGCTGGTCTTGATAAGCCACAAAGCATTTTTTGCAAGCAAAGTGGAAGAGACAAGCTGTTGAAGCAGATTCTGGAAATTGCGGTCAAGTAGTAAGCAGGCAAGCAAAAACTGAAACCTCACGTGGAACGTACCACTTGGTAGAGGGAAGTGACAAACACACCGGCCAGGGCGTAGCAGGTGCCAAGGAGGTTGAAGCGGATGTCATAGTAGATGCTGAGGTACACGCCCAATGTCAGTGGTACCTGTGCAGATCTGTTTAGATCAGCTTCATACACAAAACAAAGTAGTAAGATTTATGGTCCATAGTGCATTCTTAGCATGCCTAGCGCTCATTCTTCTATGTGTTTTCTTTTTTTTAGCCTGTTTGCCCTGGGCACACATATTTTGTGGGATACATATGCACTTTATTAAGGATTATTTATTTTTAGTGCCCCAGTGAAGTCTCAGGCAGTGGAAGAGGAGAAGAAAGGAAGTTGGGACAGCTGCTTCGAGGTCACTGCACAGATATTGAGTGCTGTGCTAGTGGTATACAGCACCTTGCAGCGCCACAGGTGGGCTGTGTCAACACCACCACAAGTACTTACTTGCACACATTTTTAAAGATTCTGTGCTGCCATACCTTCTTTTCGCAAACAGAATTTATTTTTTCATACTTGATGCCTCATTCATAAAATCGTAGCAAGAGTCCGAATTCATAAACTTCATAGAAAATTCAGGAGGGTTGGCAGGTATGTACGTGGTGGAGTGACCTTCACAGTAGCATTTGTCTCTCGACGTTGATATTCAAAAAAGGGCCACTGCATTGTATGCTGCACCAAACAATTGCATAAGTATTTCCTTCTCCGCACCTTGTATCAAGTGGAGTCTAGCACCACTGCACTTCAACTTGTCCGAACTAAAATGCATGTACTGCAGTCAGGACAACGAATAACGAAAGTGATATTTCAAATAACATGATTCTGTTATAACCAGGAGTTGCTGCAGTGGTTGCACTTGTTGCACAATGCACTTGCTCTATGTTAGCACCTGTGGCTGATGTTACATGAAGTTCTTCTTGTTTGGTTTGCAAGTTAGATCAACTCTACATGCCGATGAATGCATTCCCTAATACTAAAGAAGGAGAAGTCCAGTTTTTTTCAAGTGCCCAGAGAGAGAGCCTTATAACAGCTTTACTTGTCAGTGTATAAAGCAGCCTTACATTCAACCATGCTTTGGAGATCTAAAACTGTTAGAGATATGGAGTACACTATTGTTACAAACTGCAAGTAAGACAAAAGAGTGCAATTATAGTGGATCCTACAAATCAGTTAGAAACAGTGCTTCTTGCTCATTTGATCTATAGGTAAAAACTCACTTGTATGGCCAATTAAGGAAAATATTGCATGGTGGAAATTGCAAGGTGAATAGGAAAAGAAAGCAGAGAAAAGCTAATTTCCCCACCCACCGCCATACGATACAATATGTATGTTACGTAATATATGTGGTACTGCTGAGATATGGCCAAACTGGCATTTGTGCATGTTATTGGGATGAGCTATGGTGCAACTGTCTAGGGGAGGGAACAAACGCAGTCATGAGCACATGCTCCATACTTACTCACTGCAACCTTAGACCACGCTGCAGAGGTATAACAGGCGTGGGCATATTGTGGGAAACAAACAATAAAAAACAGGAAGAGGCGTAGACATAACAACCACTGTGAAATACACTTTGCCCAAGCACTTGCACACTTTGTCCATTTCTGTGCTTTGCAAGCTTTTTGTAAGTTAGAATAGTCTTCCATCTTTCTTTGTTTTATATCAGGGGCCAAAATGAAATAAATGTTTCTCTCTCTCTCTTATGTTCAACTTATTTATCATGCTGCTTTCGTGTTCTATGCTGTTTTTCTGTGCTCTGAAAGCATTTCATAAGCTAGATTACATGTCCCTCTTTCTTTCTTTCTTTTTTTTTAACTTTTGTCGGTGTTAATCTGCTTGATATGCCAGTGTCATGGTGCATATTATATGCCTCTGTTAAGTTCAACATATTTAATATGCTGCTTTTGCATTATTAAAAAATTTTCTGTCACTGCTGAAACTTTTTGGTTTCTAGAAGCGACACATCATCACGCAGCAATGCATTGTTGCTGTTTTTACAGATTGATGAGGCATGTCAAGCAGTCGACAAGACAGTTTTTTTTTCTCATCAACTCCAGTTTTTTTCTGTAAAAACTGAAATAAGGATTTTGATATTTGTGGTACTGAAGCTTCTTCCTGCTGTTCAACGTCCATGCAACCCCTATAACTGCAGCACACGGTAGAGCTTGTCCTCTTACATAAACCGTTGTGTTGTCACGATTTTAAGGGGTGAATTTTGCATACGTATATTATAAAATGTTCAACCTAATTAGCTTACTCCTTTTTTCTTTTGTTGACAATTGTCGTAATGACACCTTTCAGACTGCGTCTTATTTTACAATCACAACATGCAAAAATGTATTTTACTATGTTGTGTAAGCAAACGAGAGAGACAAAGCTCAACTGCTCGGATGTTGTGCATAATAAGTTTGTTTGTGCATAGCAGCACTCTCATGCAGCTTTTGGGCTTGAAGCTGTTACAATAGCATTAATTTCCTGCGGTTCAGCTCAATGAAGGGAGGAGTGAGTCTCTTGTAATTCTAAAACTGCACAGAGTTACGCACTATCGTTTGATCTCGACCTAAATGTTAGCGTAAGAAAGCTGTCACCATCAACGAGTAAAAGGAATTAAGATGAGTGCATCTCAGGGGAGTGTAATTAACTAGTGGCACTGTTAAAATTGCTCACAGGGGTCTTTGAAAAACGCAAGGCCTCAAAAATCCGAATTGTAGATTATATTGTTATAGAAACCGGCGTTTGTACTGTGCTACGTGCATGCCTCAAATATCTGTAATGTGGACAGGTCACGAGTAGACGCGGTATTTCTTCAATTCTGTGCTCTGCAAACTTATATAAGCACGCGTGGCGGCACGCATCAAAAAGAGCAGAGCTTTTCGTGCGCTCACCAGTGTGAGCTTGATGCCCATCGAGAAGTTCTTCTTGTACCAGTAGTGCTGGATGACCATGATGGTCGGCATGGTGAGGGTCTTGATGATCTGATAGGTCCCCACCGTGTTGTGACCCAGGGAGAGGTTGGTGAAAACAACGAAGCCGCAGAACGTCGTCGCCAGAGGCAACATCTGACGCAGCGGAAGCTTCTTTACTTGGAACACATTGAGTGCGCGGCATACTAGCAGACCCACGAATGTCATCAGAAAATGATACATGGTCATGGTAACGTTCGGGAAGTTGACGTACACGTACACCCATTTGTTTAGAATCACAATGAGAATTGACAGTACCACGTTCCACGACAAGCACAGTGCCGTGAAGCGGTTGCCGGCGATCGCCGACGCGTCTTTCCCGTCTTGTGTCATCGCGGTCATCAAAAGTGCGGCGCTTGCGCAGTTCAACCATCGAAAATAAACACCGACCGCACCGCAGCCATCTCTTCGAATACGTTCAGAAGTGCTGAATGATCAAAACGGAAGACGCGCACGACGCCTACTGCAACCACAGAATGCTGAAACCTCTCAACTCCTCAAATGCACACAGACAGACCATTCGACAGACAGACGGCAAAGCCCGTGGCCATAGCCAGAGACAACTCTTGGCTGCAACTTCTGCAAAGCTTTGAAAACCGAAACTATCTTTTTTCTTCTTTTTTTTTACCGTTTACTTCGTTAACTCTTCGTAGGTCACAACACTATGTCACCGACGGGATACAGAGAGACTGCGAGCATGCAACGATAAAAAACAGGTAGAATCAGCAAAAGTACGTAAGCCCGCTCAACTACGATGAAGCGGCTCTGCTACAACTGACATGGCTTGTTTTATTCATATGGCGCGTATTTGTAGGGGTGCGTTTACGGTATTTTGCGGCTATCTGCGTTGAACAACGCGCTCTGTGACGTGTGTTTGTGCATCTTTAGAAAGTTGAACGCATCAAATGCACAAAGCGCCGTATTAGAGCCAGCTGAACAAGTGCCCTGCTGAAAAGCTGTTTTTTTGTCTACAAGTTTGCCTCCCTTGGTTGTGATGGCAACACCGAGGGAGCGCGCGCTGGTTGCGAAGTCGCTGGTGTT
This sequence comes from Dermacentor andersoni, assembly GCF_023375885.2. Taxonomy (NCBI): domain Eukaryota; kingdom Metazoa; phylum Arthropoda; class Arachnida; order Ixodida; family Ixodidae; genus Dermacentor; species Dermacentor andersoni. The sequence goes on from NC_092819.1 coordinate 28,312,455, forward strand.
GATGTTACAGGCACTGCGAGGACGCCAGACTACGATTGAGCTGCGCAACGAACTGAGCGTCTGGGGCACCGTTGAAAATGTGGACGCGTAAGGCATTCCATCGGAATACTTGTTACGGGGCGCAAATTGCATGCAGTAGGAAGTGACAAACAGTACACATTATTCAAAACTGCAAAGATTGAGAGTAATAGTGCCGTCAGCGCTGCCTCTGGTGCTTGCTTTAGAGCTATGTGGCGTCATCGAGAAAGAAATTATGCAGCAGGTGTAAATGGCGTCCCAACTTTCGATTAAAAAAAAAAAAAACATAGTTTGGTTATATGCAAATAACTCGGAGGATTTGCTTATTTCTTGCCTTATATGTGTTCGAGGCCTGGTGAAAGCTCAAGCATGTGTGTTCTTATAAGTTTTGATTGCCTAGTGTACAGTATCAATGCACTGAAGTCATGCGTACACACATATCTGCAGTTTTCTTTTTTCAAGAGTGCTAATCAAAGAACACAATGTGGTCGGCACGTTTTTAAAAAGAAAAATGTGTTCAGTGAGGTGCACCAAACAAACCACATTTTCTGTTTCGTAGATAGTGATAAAATACAAATGTTTTAAGAATGGTGTTCGTGGATGCCAGCTGTATCTATATTGAAGTTTATAGGCTGTGTTGCACAGTAGAAAAAAGGTCTTCTGTGCTTGTGCTGCAAGTACTTTTGTAGCATATATTATAAAAGAAACCCGCAGCATCACAATTACATGTGCGGAGCAACTCGAGTGTCACTGAAGGGCCTACACATTATTTATCTATTTATTTAATTTATTTATTTCGCATACTCTCAAGGCCCAAGGACATTACAGAGAGTAGCGGCTGACAAAATATGTTGTTTAATGCCTTCGCAAAGGGTTGCCGTTCATGAATCTATTGTCAATTTAATGCAGGTTCATGAATGTAGACCTGTGTGATGCAACTGTGGTCGGGCCCAATGGCGAGAAGACCTACACAAGTTTTTTTGTTCAAGGCCGCCAAGTGCGCTATGTGCACATTCCAGATGACATTGACATGGTAGCTGCACTCCAACTGCCGACTCCAAGGGCACAGCGAGATGCCGAAGGGCCCGTCTCGGCAGCTGTCATGCGGACACGACTACTACGAGAGAAGATTAGGCGGCAAAAGCAGGACAGGCTTCTGTGGAGCACCAAATCCCCCAAAGAACCGCAATATAATTCCTGAAGAATGTTGCCCGTTGACTGTTGTCCAATTGGAAGAAAGTTCCTCTTTAAAGTTGTTGTGTATGTGCAAACTAAACATCAGAAATGGGTATTGCTAAGCTGCAATGGGTTTTGAAATATGTACTGCTTGTAGGTGCACATTTACGGTATTTTACGGATATCTGCATTGAAGAACACGCTCTGTGACATGTTTGTGCTGCACTCATCTGGTGGCATTCCACTTCCAGGTGCATAGGTAATTTCTGTTGCATGATGTCTTAAAACAGAATACAGGAAATATTGTAATATTTTAGACTACACTCATTTAGAACCACATTAATTCGAAATTAAGTCTGCACCATGTTTCTGTTGCATAGATGTACAAACACCTGAACTCTGGTGCATTTCATTTGGTGTGCAACAGCAAATATCTCATGCAAAATTCTACATCTTAAATACTGCTTCTGAAAGCAACCCATATAACTATTGAATCCTTGTAGCTGGTCTCGAGCTGGCATATAAAGCAAATTTTTAGAAGTCACCTGTGGCAGATAGCATAATTTGAATAATTGAGCTGGATTACCCCAAGAGGTGGACATTCCTTGCACAACTAATTGAAATGCATAATTGACTAAGAAAGCAAGAAGTTCCTAATCAACCTTTGAATGTAGTTTACAGCACATATTGAAACTTACTAATTGTAGCTGGTGAGTTCGTAAGGTGCATCCACTCGGAAAAAATCTTCAGTATGACACCAGTTTCAAAATAATCATTCCCAAAGTGTGTAACGAAACACATGGACATTTCAGTTGCATTACTTTTATGCTTCAATGCACAAAACGGCAGTTAAAGAAGTGGAACAATAATGCATTTTTCCTGCATGTTTCATGGCGCATATCTCGAAACTCGTGTGATCCTTAGAAGTCATTCTAAGTGGATATGCCTTCCAAACTCACTGGCTACCACTTGTAAATTGCAATATGTGCTGTAAAGTGATTAACTAAGAAGTATTTAGTGAAATTTTTAATTGGTTGATTATGCATTTCGATTTCTCACAAAAGTGATGTCCGCTGCTTTGAATAATCAAGCTCAAGAACTACAATTATGCTACCTGCCGCAAACGATTTCTAAAACCTCTGAATGACCTAAACAAAAAAAAAGCCCAAATAGCACCAAGCACTAGCTGACGTTCTCTAGCAGTAATGAGACAATACAAGGCCACCAATGAAGACAAAGCCGAAGGGTATAAAAAAGCTTTTTATTGGCCTTACTTAAGACGTCTTGCCATGAATAACCTGGTCTGCTTCCACAATGTTGAGTGCTTGCCGCACACTGGGCATGTCGATCATGCTGCCTTCAAACACAAATGCCCCCTGCAAAGAACATGGACAGCGTCTGCTATTCGAACATTCTACAGGTCACACTTGTTTTGTATAATGTAGTGGCATCCTAAACGATTGTTACTAACAGGTCCCTTAGGTGAGATAATTCATACACTTATTGTCCTGGTAAAAAAAAAAACACACATGCATGTTACTACTAACATGGAGAGCAGTTCGCCAATATTGTTCTTGCTGCACATCGGGCGCAGAAGCCTCTGCATTCAGTGAGCAAGAGTGCCCAGATATTTCAGTGCTTCCTAACCTTTCCTTGTTGCTGGTGCTGGTGGAACTCCTTGACGAGGCGCTGTGCCCGGTCCAGCTGAGCAGGGGTCGGGGCAAAGGCCTCCTGGGTTGGCACAATCTGTGATGGATGAATCACTTGCTTTCCTGTGAAGCCCATGGCTGCCCCCTCTGTGCACTGGCGTCGCAGCAACTCTTCATCTGCACAAACATGAGCAGTACCTGATGCAGGGCTGAAACAGCAGCTTGTTCTGTAGAGTGTGATGATGACGTCTCTAGCATGCCCTGCTGTGCCTTCTCCCTCACCTCGTGATGTCAGCGTACGCACCAACTAATCAGCACGCATTACTACCTCTGCTCATGCCTTCCTCCTCACCGCCCACACTCCCCTCTCCATTGTTCAACCACCACCAACACTGACCATGGCATCTAAACTGGCTAAGCGCCACAAAGAAAGCCTTGTTTTAATAAATAAATAAATATATTCTTAATCCTTTCCTAGATAGACTAGAGGGTAAATTTCGTGGCAAGAAATTACAGAAGAAAAACAAAATTAACAGTATACTTGTGCACATGGCATAGACCTTATGAAAGCAGTGAGAAATGGCAGCTGTCACAGTGGATGTCCAGGAAAAGCCCCATAAGCACTTACTTTTCAAGTCTATAGTGACCATATCAACAGCCTGGATGCCGAATGCCTTTGCCAACACCACCAGCTGCTGACGTGCCATCAGCACCTCTGTAGCTTCTGGTGTGCGCCGGGCTCCTGCACAGAGACGCATGTTCCAGTTTCAGACACAGTGTGAATTAGCCGAGAACCAAGTTATTCAGCCACAGGCTCTAACGAAACAGCAGGCTTCATGCTGTGTCATTCTGATGCATCACTAAATGATGTCAATCCCAGTGAATGAGGTCCCAGTGGGTGAGCTGTAAATGGTGATGTTTTCAGATACTTCATTCCAAGTGCCATGGTAATTGTTCATTAATCCAGGCATTGAAGGGACACTAAAAAAACCTATTAAGTTAAGCTTTAATACTGAATTACGCTTCTACAGTACAAAAACAACCACTCTAATTTTGAGCGGCTGTTTGGTAAAAAGAAAAGACTTGAAGGCAAAAGAGTGATGGCAATGACGCTTTGAAGTTCCTCTGCCAGCTCGTCATGAATTTTTACAGCGTCTACTCGTGCCTACGTAGTAGTTTTTCGGTAATGAAAGATCACATTGCATTTAAAGGAGTCAAAGACTGCCACAGAGCAAGTATCAACAAATGTATAGACACGATCATGGCGCCAATATGAGAACATACTTTGAAATTTGCAATGTTGCACTGACGTACTGGCGCTGAGGTATCGGCAGAAAATTTAAACAGGAAGTTTCACCTTCATTTTCTCTGGTAGTAATCAACACACACACAAGCGGTTTTTTTTTTTTTTTTAGAAATTAATGACAGTAGATTTTGAAAAAGTACCTGTCTACAAGTGCAAATAGGTTCAGTGTTGCTCTTTCATGTGCCTTTAAGCCCAAAATTTAATTTCAAGCCTTAGGCATATTCCATCTTCTATAACTTGGTAGCCTTTCTTTAAACCTGGCTGCCTTAGTGGCCATGTTTCATGAAGATAAGACAGAAGTGAAGTTGGCCATAAAAGCTTTGCATGCCAAGCAGTAGGCAACCAGCAGTACTTCAATTGCCAGTGCAATATCGCTATATGCACCTATTTCAGACATAGCAGGCAATAATATAAGGCCTAGACAGACTTCCATAACTGCACATAGTTGCAAGAAAAAAATAGTGTATGAAAGAAAGATACAATTATGCATCATGTAATTCAGTGCAACATTAAGTGTCGTACCTTTCTGTTGCAAAAGTGACGTTACTTATTACATGGAAGGTAACACAGATCTGAACCTGTTTGCCACTGAATGAACAGAGTAACACACTTCTGTAACTAGCGGCCGTAGCTCACCATGTGCACTTGCAACGAAAACACAGTACGTCGCATACTGGAAGCACAGGCCCACAAGTAATTTGTAATTTGACTTAACTACAATGTCTACAAGTTGTTATTGTATATGCTGCGATCACTCCTAAGGTCCCCCTCCAAGAGGTGCCAGTACTTCAGCGCTGGCAGACTTGAGGGTGCAGTGAGCCTACACACACCACACACAGTGAGCCTACACGTGCCCTTGAGGCTACCCTGGATTCATCCCTTTTCATACAACAATGCAACGCATGAATCGATTTCCAAAATGAAGAGAGGCGAGATATCTTGTTTATTTTGCATACATCAACAAAACATGCCCTCACTCTCACTGGCAGCTATTTCCATCACCTATCTTTTCATTATCTACGGGTTTCGTTCCTTTTCCCTGGGCTGTGCCACCCCTTTTCAAAGGTGCTCAAGGGTGTATTTAACACGTAGAAAACCGCTGAGCTAGACAAATGCAGACCAGTTTCTAAATGAGGTACTTATCATAAACAAGGTATCGAATTCATCACCCAGCAGCTACGGTAATGGAGAATTGTAGCTACGAGCACCTACCTATACTGGCTGTGAAATCATCAGAACCAAACAACAGGCCGGCCAACTGCAGGCGGCTGTGTGTCATTGCAGAGGCATGCTCCAGCAGCTGGCGGCAGTTGAGCAGGCCCAATGCTGTCTCAATGCACACAATGAGCTCGAGTCGGTGTTGCCGCTCACCCAGGGCACGCTCCACCTGGTCCCTCACCTGGCAGGAGGTGTTGACAGTTCAGCTCCTAGCACAATGTGGCTCCGATTCTAGCGCCCTGTGCCTGAAGTCGTATGGGGTTATCAGTTAGCTAAAAGGCCAGACAAAAGTCAAGGCTTACATAACCCCACCTCTCAATTATCGAATGGCACACTGCAGCTGACCTTCACTCCAAATCACCTAGCTACAAAGCTGTTGTACATTTTAAATCAAGCTACCTTCAAGATCACTTGATCAGTAAATAACTATGAGTCCTGCAATTATCGCACAATGAACTTTGGTACTATACCTGCCCACAAGCACAGCCTTGACAGCAAACCTTGCTTTTTGCTCATTGACACATTTTTGCTCATTGTGTCTTTCTAGATTCTCAAAATAAATATAAAACCATGTGTCCCTAGTGACAACACGTGGCTTAAGTTGCAAACTTTATAAATGTATTATGGTGTTTGCAATGACAGATGATGCTGCCTAACACAAGCCTAAAGCCTTTGTATTAAAAGATGACTTATATTTAAACAAAGTCATCCCTACTGTGGTTATCGTCAAAAATGTGGCACATTCAAATTGAAGGAAGTGATCCAGCAAAGCGACAGTGTAAAAGCATCCAAGGTCATGCTTCATTGTTTCCGAACTGTTTTGAACATCTGTGCCCTGATGGCACCACAATGTAAATGGCTTACCCAGTCCAATTGCTTGGTCTCTTCCACCTTAGGCACCAGCAACGTACTAGGAAGTTGAGAAGCACCGAGGAGGCACTGAATATCATCCCCCGCAAGGCCCGTGCTCACTGCATTGATGCGCACTGCAAGGTCTCTGCGTCCTTCTGACCTCTCTGCTTTGTCCAGCACACGAGCCACTGTCTCACGTGCCTCTTTCTGAAATGGGACACCATTAACTTGTAATCATTACCGCTAGTAATTGCAGGGCAGAAGTAATTTTGGTAAATGCTCAATTCCTTTTGTTGAAGAATGTCAGGATGTGTGCAGGAGAATAAAAATAAAATTTCGGCTTTCAAGATAGGCAGAATGGTTTGTTTTATTAGAACAGAAAATATTGCTATCATTCAACAATGTATACAGGCACCCACAGCCTACATCCTCACAGAAAGTTCTTCGAGTTAACCAGCAGGCATCCAATCTGGAGTTCTTTGGTGGCTGCTGTCCAGACAGTAATCATTTTAAGACTTATCATGAGCACCAGTATCCTTATTTATGTTTGCCCCGCTCTTCTGTTACACTTCGTCCCTTGAAACCGTGGTGTTCCTAGGTTGAAGGCTTTAGCTTACGCTGAAGTGGACACTCTCAATATGTGGAATTATGGGGTTTTACGTGCCAAAACCACTTTCTGATTATGAGGCACGCACTCTCAATATGTCATTGACACCATAGTTGTGTAGGCAGAGTAGCATATATTCACTTGGCATGTACGACACAGTTAAACACATTCCTTATGACGTACAGGCGCGCCTTTACGGAGGACACATATATACCTTTTTATTGGCAGCCACGCCATCCTCGCAGTCTAGAACCATGCAGTCAACATCTAAGCCGAATGCCTTCGTTATCTTTCTCTCATCGCTGCCCGGCACATAGAGAACGGCCCGACGAGGCGTATAATGCCGCAACGTTGGACTGGCACATGGGACATGGATCTTGTGCAGCAGCTTACGAAGGGCATACGTCCTGTATGGTTAAATGAATAAACAGAAATGTATAACAGGAACACAATACTAACACTCTAAGAAACGCTGCGACCACCCAAGTACATGCTTACAGAAAGTGAATTGCAGCGCCAGAGACTACTAAGAAAAAACAGCTGATATGAGATTTCAGTCGTGACCCTTGATGTCACCAATATTTACGGATGGCGATGTTGTATTAAAGGCTTAATGTACTTTTGCATGCATTCTGATGGCATCTGGTGTGGGCGCTAACGTGATCGTTGCAGCTGAGAACGAGCAATTCACATGCCCGAAACCAGTGAGCTAGCCCAGTAGCTGTTAGCCTTCAACGGTTTTGTTACTATCATTAAAAGGTAACAGGATTGCTATTGACCGTGCGAAAATATACAGGTAATTATTTTCGAGTGCGTGGCGGTTGTTACCGCGGAAAAATCTCCTAATCATGCTGGACATGAAACTTCATAAACCAAAACAAAACGACGCGCCATATCACTTCGGAATCACCTCCGTAGCGCCGCCCAAGTCATCAAGGCAGCAGACATGTGGCCTCTACGATATGCTTTCTTGCACACTTCTGTAAATTTTCACGTCTAAACAAATGAGAGAAGATGACGCTCAAATCGATACAAAATTAGCTCACGATGCGTCCGCTGCCGCACCAACAACACCAAGTAGAACAGACTACGCTGTACCGCTACTACCGCTACTACTCCCGCAACGCCAGCCCGCCAGCCGCAACAAGTTAGCGAAGTTGACGAAGCTGTTATTGCATGCTATGAGGCAGGCGAGTCTAATGCTTAGGAAGGATACTGCGAGCAAAAAAATAACACAAATGATACTTTTTATGCACTTTAGGGCTGCAAATGCTTCGCCGGCCGTTACCGCCATCTGCTGACCACCGCCATAACCCTACTGAAAAGCGGGCAATTTGATTTCGACTAAGCCCGACTCTGACATAACATAATGAAGCATGCTTCCTGCTGCTATAATGGCGAGCTACCTGAAAGCTTTCAGATTCTGTGCCACTCTGAGCCACCGTCTCATTGCTTAGGCTGATCGACGCAGTTGATTGCATGCTTGTCATGGCGCCATCAGCCAATGTACGATCGCGTTATTCGGGGCTCTTCTGGGGCCCCGAGTTTCCTTGCATACGCTGCCTTTAAGAGCACTTAAGTACTCCTAAAACGGCACGGCCAGCGCCTTACACTGCGTAGCTTGCGTAAATGCGAGCGCGCGCTGACGCTGCTGCGCAACTTTCAGCTCTCTTTCAAGGCGTGATTTCTGACACGCTCCAGAAAGCACTGGCGCTTAACACAATGGGGAGAGAAATATAACGAGCAAAATTATGGTAATAAGCGAAATTGAGTCTTCCTTTCCACTTCGCTTAGAGTTGAATAGCTACTCTGCATAGTCATCCCTTCGACCGTCTCATTTATGAAGGACAGCAATATTGCGAAGTTTCTTGCGCAGATATAGGTTGGCTTTCAGACGGAGCTTCAAACGCTTCGCGTGCCTGATTTCCACGTGTATACACTTCATGCCTATAGGCACGAAGGTAACGCTTCTATCACGCGTTGTTTCCATGCATCTTCGATGCCACTTTCATGCCGTTCAGGTGGTCGCTGTATGTGCGGGTTAAGATACTAAGGAAATGACTGACGAAGAAATAAACGTAATGTATCGATCTTTATATGGCTCTTAAACAAAGGCATGTCGTGACGACACACAGAAGCAGCGGCTGCGCTCAGCCGAGCAGTTGCTCGTCGAGGGCGAGGCTGCCGAGTCCCGGCTCCTCATCGTCAGGTCCCAGTAGCCGCAGCAGGAGCCCAAGCTCGGCCACACCCGTGCTTGGTGGAGTCGTCGGCGACGACACCGACGGTGTGCCAGAGTACCTGCCGAGAGAGGGCACTCGTGCAGTAACTACAAGTAAGCTGAGTGTTGCATGCACAACCCGCGTAGACCCGTTCCTCCCTGCCCTGTCAGAGGGCAGGCTACTTCATATAGTAATGACAGCGTGATACAGCAAAAGTTCACTTGAACTAACTTCAAGGTATATAGCCTTCAGAAGGTTATTCAAATGTAGCGCAACTAAATGAGTTTGATAACAGCAGGAGCGTAGCAAACGTCCGTTGCTCAGGATACTTCTTTCTGGTGACGTTCAGTTGGTATTTCGGTGTGTAATAGCTATTACGATTATATAGTGTATAGTAGAAGTTTGGTTTTACAGAGCATTTAGACTCCGCCCTGAACAGCTGCACTTAACGTTCTGAACAGACGCTCTATAGCTACCATGCATGCGTGCGGATTCGATTTGCGGCCTATCATAACAATAAATGCTTCTACGCAGGTACCTTCTGCCCTCGCTAACTATAATGCCATATATGACGCCAAGTGCATACCATGGCAAAACTTTATTTTTCCGATTTTTTTTTTTTTACAATATTCGTCACATTGGCGTAAATTTCAAATCCTATTCGTTTATTTTCAATTGCTTACGCCTGCTACTGTGGCTATGTATATGAGCGGTCTTTTATCTCATTATTATTCACTTTCTTTTTTTTTCATTAATAGAGGAAATGAGAGTCCAAAAAGGGTGGTGGAATGCAAAAACGCTCATGCTATTCGATTTAGGTACACGCTGAGAATCCCAGATAATCGAAATTTATCAATTCGTGTTCGAAATCGAAAGAAGTTACCGTACGACGCGTATATAAACAACAGAAAATGTATAGGCAACTGAAAACGAGAGACCACCAAAGTCTCGATCAAGGATCGTATAAAGAAAACTGCCGTTAATAGGACCGTCGAGCGGAATAACCAGAGAATAAAGACGTCTCAGCATTGTCAAACAGCGCAGAATTCTTATCTGAGCCATATACGCGTCGCGTCGGGGAATTATTTAAAAAACAGGACTGCTTAGTTCGATTACCTTCGTTGGGCGGTGGATGAGACGAAGGGTGCGAACAGAGGTGACCTGCAGCTGAATCCATGACCAGACAACTGACCAGGTGCAAATGTTATATATGTATGCCAATGACGCGTCCAGCAATGCCGCGTGGGACCGAAACAATAATTCTTGTGAAATAGCTGATCGAAATGGTCAAGATGAGGATGTCGAGGTTGGCGTGTACGTGGGGTGACAAAAGAAATTATTTTACTTCCAACGAGCGTTCAAATTCAATGACATCGCAGCGTAAGCCAAAGTTACGAATGGTGAAGTCTGTCTCCCCGCAGGGAAGACAGCTGCATCGATAGACGGCAATGACTTCAGCTTGACGTTATATCCGGTTACATGGTGAGAAACATTCGACCAGAGAAAAGGTGGCGAAGCGCTGTCGAAGAATCTCGTAAAAGGGAGAAGCTTACGATGGATCACTATAAATTGAAGGCAGAAGCTCATAAAAAGTAGCGACTTGATGCAGATATACGTAGAGCTCGTGAAGATTATGGGGATAAAAGGAAAGAGAACACGAAACAAACAGCGAAGATAAAGGGACAAATTCCGTTCTCCGTAGTGCAATGCAGTGCAAAAGAGCCGCGGCATCATCCTAAAAGTGCGGGGTCGCGTTGCATTGCGCGCACTGACCTCGCATTGACTGTTCAAGCAGAGCTTTGTGAGGGATGAACGTGAGGGATGAACGTAAGGAATACACTTGCATGTTTGTGCCCAGGGCAGGCCGAGCGCCGGCAGGATCGCCGTCATCATCGACCACGAAACTCCTCTCGGATATCGGAAAACCTCCGGGAGCCCATTCCCTGCGGCAAACAGATTACGTACGTCACCTCGGTATCCCTAATTAATTACAATGCAACACGTGCCTGGCACGTGAAGCGCACGCACTTGATGCATCCTGGACGCGGGCCTCCCGGCAGCGGAGCTGCAACAACTGCAAGCTGGCCGTTAGGCCTCTGGGCGCCGCTTCGAAGCAGCACTGATACCTGCGCCAAGGAGAGCGCGTGAATAGCCTCCATGCAGTTAATGGTGCCACAGTATATATTCGCCGCGCAGCCGGACAGGTGCAATTGCTTAGCAAAAAGGTTAGCGCGCCGAAACACTTACTGTCCTGGAAATCTTCCCACTTTATAAGATATGCGCACAGGCAACACAAACTCATGCAAGCTATATATGCCGGTCCGCACGAGACATGACACCGAAATGATGCAAGGAAAACAGGCAACACGTTTTCGGTCCGTATACGTGCCTGCTAGACGGCGCTGACCCAGATGTTGTTGAGGTTTGGCTAAGTACGGCGCCAGCAATAACGTTATTGCGTTGCCGGTTTCCTCCCCAGCTCGTTCGCGAAAGTGTTACAGATCCGCAAGTTTGCCTCAGGCACACGCATGCCTTGAACAGCCCAATTAAGCCTTGCCTTGAATTTCTTAATTCTTACAATATCTCAATCTTGCATGCGTCGCACGTTTTAACCAACACTTGGGCATAGCGAAATAAAAAGAGGGTTCGGCACATGTCAATGCTTTCTGGCACGTCAAGTCCGTCTGTGCATGTGCTTCTATCTATCTATCTATCTATCTATCTATCTATCTATCTATCTATCTATCTATCTATCTATCTATCTATCTATCTATCTATCTATCTATCTATCTATCTATCTATCTATCTATCTATCTATGTGTGTGCGTGTGTGCGCGCATGCGTGCTGAAAGCGACCCACGTGCGCGTTGCTGTATACGCACCCGAACGCGCAGGTCTTGGAAGAAGCGGAGCAGGGCGTAGCGCGCCCGCTGCAGGCTGGCCAAGTCCAGGGGCTCCAGATGCTGCACAGTGTTCGCGAGAAACTATACGCCCATGACTTGTTGCGAGCCTTTCACTGGCGATTGCGTCACGAACTCGCGGGGCACCACCATCGTGAACTTTCAGGGCATTATATACAAATGTGCCGTGGCATCTGTCGTATACACGGCGCTCTACATGTTGCTCGCGAGTTTTCAATTGAGGGCAAATGTCGATACATCCATCCGTACGTGTGCTGATATATTACAGTATATATGCGCGAACCAATTTCAAAATGCAATTGGAATTAACCATAAATTACCGTGTCGTCCCTCCTGCAGAACTAAATCGAACTTGACTATAGCACGGAAGCTTCACGATCCGCGCCGTCGAACGAACGGCGTTCATTACCAGTTTGCCGCTGTGGCCGTTACACTCACTTGATAAGTTCGTGCAGATGTGCACAACAAAAATTATACCCGCCATTGAAGATGGTGCGTTATCGACTGATAGAAACGAATTATGACCGATGCCAATCGTTCAGGTCGGCTGAATCAAGGCGATGTGATGGTGCCCTTTGCGTTTGCGATAGGCTTCTAATCATCCAATCATCACCACCGAAGCATGGGTGACCGTACGCAGTGAGACTGATGGCGGACAGCTCTGACCTTCTGGACGGCCGTTGCCACGTTACAGGCTGATCCACTGGGTCCGGCCGCCTCCAGGTGCTTGAGCGTGAGCGGCAGCAGGTCTCGGGGGCTAGAGCACGCCCACAATTGGTACTTGACCACCATGCACATCAGGTCGTAGAGCTGCACGCATGAATACGGAACGCAACGCGCCCATCGACAGAAATGTAACTTTATTTATTTATTTATTTATTTCATAATACCCCTAAAGGCCCCCGAAGGGGTATTACATAGGGGGAACCGATACATGAAAAAATGTGAGCTTTGCGCGTTACGGAACTTGGCGCCTTCTTCGGGACCTACGATGGGATTGGGAGCCTATACCCCGATCTTCTTCTTCTTCTTCGGCGGCGGCCGCGGCAGCTGCAGCCGCTGATCCACGCCACGTGATCCACACCACGTGATCCACGCCATATCTGCCAATTGCTTGTTCACCAGCCTGCTTTTTCCCCACTTTTAAATTGGAGTCGCCCGTGGCTACAGTATAATGAGTTTGCACTTTTCGCATCGGTAATTCAACCTCTTCATGAAACTGTTCTACTTCTTCATCTTGACTGGAGGTTGGAGCGTAGGTTTGTACTACCTTTATTTTATACCTCCTGTTCAGCTTTATTACGACTACTGTTGCTTTTTAATAGACCTTTTAAATACATTTTAAGTAAAGTTGTCACGTCATCTTCATCTCTCCGTTCTAAGCCTGCACATTTGTTTGCAAGTGCCAACCTGAATTGGTATGCTTTTATCCTTACTGCGTGTTGGTTGGCCTGTAGGTGACCAATTATACTTTTTCTCTCTTCAAATTGAGGTGAATCCTAGCCCTCGCTAACCTATGATCACTGCACTTTACCCTGCCTAACACTTCTACATCCTGCACCATGCTGGGATCGGCGAACTTGGGCTATCGTTGCATGTTTGAAAATCAACATTTTGAAAGAACAGTGCATGCTACAGGGCTACAGGAAAAGGACAACATGGGCACTGAGTGTTAATTGCCGTTTCCGCCTTTCCTTGGTGTTGTATCGCCATTTTACCATATATATTCCTAGCTGTTGTCTGCGCTGTTGTTTCGGAATTTCATCTTCACTTACACGATATGGGTATACGCCGCTGCGTTGAATGCTTGCAGCATGTATGCCGTACGCCCCTCGATATTCAACACGTGCACAGCATAAAGTAAGATGGCGAACTCGCCATGTTCCCGCCAACCAAAGATGGGCGTAAGCAAGGAAGGAGGTGCTGGTATAAATGTATTAGTAGCATGGATGTGCTCGTATGCTTCCCGACTGTTGCCAATTTGTCCCGACTGCAGCGAATAAATTTTGCTGTGCGCTTAGTTTTGTATACGCGGAGTAAGTCCGTGACATGCGAGAGCTCGGTGAGCTCTCGGCGAGGAAACTGAAAAAACGCACCGTTCTGAAAGGCATACTTCAAGAAAGTACAAGCGCGAAAGAAGCGGTGTTCGCCGGAAGAGACAGTGCTCGCCTAACCTAATATTTTCGCCTATAGCTTCTTAAAGAATGGCAAGTATGAAAGCGTAGGTCACACGGTCCGCAGAGTGCGGTCTGGGCCGTGTTCATTCACTCACCTTATCCATGCTAGCGGGGCTGAGCCGCATGACTGACACGTGCGTCAGTTTCTCGAAGAGTGAGCGCAAAGCCCGCGCAGAGTAGAGCGGCTGAGGTCGGAACAGCTCGTCCACCAGCCGTCCGCCAAACATGGCCGCCACGATGTCGGACATCACTGCGGCGCGTGCGGGTGTTTACAGCTATAGACTACACGGGAGCGCGAGCGACGCTATCTCTGCTTCACGTATGTGTATACGTGCGCGAAGTAAGCTCACAGCGATATTACTCATGCGCGTCTTGGTTCGTGCTGTACCTGCGACAGAAAAGTCGTACCAACAATATAATTTTTCAAGAAAATCCTCTTATTCACGCCGTGTTTCGTAGACTATTCGTGTGCGGCCGCGAGCAAAACTCTGGAGACCACGGATGCCGCGATAAAATTTGTCTTCTTCGCCGCATGTCTGCAGGCTGCAATCAAGTGCCTGTTCGACCAATGCGAGGAGGCACTTCCTCGTTGAGTCAGCTGCGACAAATGTAATGTTTTTGCAGATGTCGTGGTCTCTATAGACCTTTGCTCACGACTGTCGACTCAGAAAAATTACTGCTTATCTTGATCCCAAACAATAATCATCTCTCTCTCATATATATATTGCGTGCAATTGTCATTTCTTAAAGCTGCCCGTCAAGTATATACTTTATTGGTCTGCTGAGCGGAGTGTGTTAAAGGTAACGTTTATTCTTAAGTGAGAAGATAAGGGTGCAGAATTTATTTATAGAGTCTACGGGAAGCACCTGCACCTGTTTGGTATAACTGAAGAAAGTAGATACAAGCATGGTGCATGAATACCATCCGGCTGCCACAAGTTTTTGACTGTAATAATAATAGTCTAATAAAATAATGCTACTCCGGGGCCTTTTTGGCCCTGAAAATGCAGTAACGAGAAACGGCCCACGATATCAATTAACTAAGAGTCGAAGCCAAAAGCATGACAACGTGTAGTGACGCGTATACAGCCTCTGTGGAAAAATGATCTGAGCAACTCGATCGGCATGCATGTGGCGCACCATTTATACCCACGATTTCAAATCTCTGGAGAGTGAGAAGGACATTGGGCATCACCTTCCGTATGCGTGGAGGTAGTGGATTCTAACGCATCAGTAGTATGCATGAAACCAGTGTCAGCTTTGGTATTAAGGCCAAGA
Organism: Dermacentor andersoni; assembly: GCF_023375885.2. NCBI lineage: Eukaryota > Metazoa > Arthropoda > Arachnida > Ixodida > Ixodidae > Dermacentor > Dermacentor andersoni. The sequence goes on from NC_092819.1 coordinate 28,327,876, forward strand.
GGATTCTCTAGTCTTGGCAATGACTGCCCGTATCCGAAGATTCTTCAGTATGCAGGCAAAGAGCTGAATTGTTATATTATAGGGTGTTTCAGCGAACTTTCAAAAATTCTTAACCGTTGCCTGTGGCAGATAGCACAATTCTATAAGATCATAAACTGGTCTACTCGAAGAGTCGGACATTACCTGCAGAAAAAATGAAATTAATAATCGAGTAATTTAAAAAACACTAATTAAGTTTCAAACTAATCACTTTACGACTAAAGTTGCAATTAACAAATCCTAGCCGTGGAGTTGCACGCTGGATCCATCTGGAACGAATTCTCAGGATGGCACCAGTATCGATATTTTAATTCCCGAACTTCGCGGAGAAATGCATTGGCGTTCCAGTTACTTTCTTAACAAAACGTCGTTTTATGCATTCAAGCGCAGAAGTAACTGGAACGCTAATGCATAGCACCGCAAAGTTTGGGAATTAAATTCTCGAAACCGTTGTCATCATGAGACTTCGTTCCAAGTGAACCCGCCTCGCCAACTTTTCGCCCTTAAAGAAATTGAGTGTTCGCTGAAACGCCCTGTATATACTCTTGGAGAAGAAGTCATCGTGGTATTGCATAACAACTCGAGCGCCCTAACCCCTTAGAATTTAAAAACCGTCCTAATGAAGGTAACCCTAGAACTTACGCGAGACGACTGCTGCATGTCGAGCCTCTCAGTAAAGACCTCTTGGTTTAGGTTAGCTTTAACATTCAACATATATTAGAACTTAAAAGAAAAAGCGCACCGCACGTGCGCTTTCGTATGCTGCATCAAGTAATATCTTATCGTTGTAGAATGAGAATACAGAATGAAGGAGAGGGAAGTGGGACATGAGCAGACTTGGCGATAAGAGCCGAAGACAGTTTGAGGTCACCGACACCAGACAACCACCAGATCACCTACCAGTCTTCCAGTCGTGCTTGGCGTAAAGAGCATCGAGGTAACCATCCAAATGAGCAGTGGTGAATATATACTGTGCGAGATACGCAGGCTGCGCAGGCATTATAACCTGCGACGCAGTTAGAGGAACACGAGAACATATTTAAACTGTTTTACTATGTCTTCCGTTTTGCAAGTGGGAAAATCCCTTCCAAAGAACAAGTTCTCACGTGAAATCTGCAACATCACTCTTTAAAGGTCCGCTGTTCAAAACTGCAAGTCGCATAAGCGTCCTCACCGATCACAGCCACGCGAGTGAATTCACTTTGCTCGCTGAAGTAACAACGATGAGCAAATGCTCCATAGTCGTTCACGAAGGCTTCAGAGTACAAATGCAAGTCCACGGCAACTTTGGTGACTCTCCGGTTTGTACGGTCGGTTTATGAGCGGGCCGATAGGTGACCCATTACCCTGATTTGTTCCATCGTCGCTTTGTCCAAAGCATCCGCTAATCGTCTACGCCAGACTGCGTCGGCGAGAGTGGCCGGGTTTTGTGCACGGTTTTGTGCAACGAGCCAGCGGAACAGCGGCTGCACGAGCGGCGCATACGAGGCCTCTGTCCGAAGACGCCTGGTTCGTGGCGGGCCGTTGCGGTCTGTTTCGGGTGCGCTCTCTCGGAAACACACAGGACAGCGTGCGACGCGCGTTCAACGAGCCGAACCGCGGCGGCGTCAAGCCACCGGCAAAGCGGCACGTACCTCGCTGCGCTTTGTCGTCGTCTATCCGCTGCGCTTTCAGCCTCTGGCTCAGGATGTAGAGCATCTCGCCGCCCATGTTCACGTAGAGCAGCGGCAGCGCGCGGTGCGCCATGTCTCCGGCAGTAGTTAGTACACACTGCGACGCGTGCCTGTGGCAACGGCACGATCGATGGCGACCCGTGTCACACGAGGCGCTCGTCGTTGGAGGACCAGCACACCGGCATCGACCAGTCGCCGGCCGCGGCGACGCAGGTGCACCTGGGCGGCGGCACGCACGTCGAGCACTCGCTGGGGGCCGGTCCTGCTCCCCCGACCCGAAGGCTGGACGCCGCGCCGAACGGCAGCCTGCAGCGGCCGAACGTGCCGCCGACGTTGCGAGGGCCCAGCGACCAGCTCGGGTCGAGAAGGTGCGTCGCCGCCCGCGCCGCGGCGGCGGCGGCAGTGTGCCGCTGGCGGCGGCAGCGGTGGAAGCTGCAGCCGGCCACGGCCGCTAAGCAGAGCACGCTGAGCGCCGTGCAGGAGCCGATGAGCACGTAGGCGAGCTGGGCCGTGGTGAGCCGCGCCGAGGAAGGAGTGGCCGCGGCCGGTCGGAGCGCCGGAGGCTCGGGGTAGTGCTGCAGCGACGGCGGGGCCCGGTACACGAACGACCCGTGCCGGAACACGGTGGGCTCGGTGACGTACTGCGGCGATCGGGGCCTGTTCTGGAGCGCGGGCGGCGCGGGCCACGTCGGCGGAGGGGGCCAGGCGGCTGCCGCGGACGACGAGGCGACGAGAAGCAGCAGAGCCGCCAGCATGGACGGCGACGCGCGGCCCACTGGCCGGCCGTCAGCGGGCCGCCGCCGTCACGGTCCACGGCGCCGGCAGATGGACGGACGGCAGCCGGAAACGAGAGCTGCTGCTCCTCCGACTCTGCTCGCCTTTTCACCGGCCACCCGACCGGACCGCGCCAGCCAGTCGCTCTTCTCGGGATGCGCGTTCATGGTTCGGCGATCCTGCCTCGCGCATTCGCCGCGGCCTCGCGACGCGCCCGGTGCGGGTTCTCCCGTTCTCTTCCCTCCCCTCTGGGCAGGCGTAAAAATCAAGCCGCGAGTCCCGTACCCCTCTCCCTCCCACCCGCTCCCCAGCGCACACATTCACCGTGAAATCGGTGGCCCGTTGCTCAGCGCATTTGTGCCGAATACCGCGCGCGCGCACGTCGGGGGCTTTCAGACGTGCGCGTTTCCCACGTGGCACTTATTACGGTGCGCGGTTGGTCCTGACCTATCTTTATGGCGCTTGACGGAGTTTGTAGTTTGGCTATTCGGTCAGAGCCTTTACACCTGCTCTCTCGGAATGGCAGTGGCAGCAGACGAAGGTTTGCCGCGTGATCGCATTATCGCCGCCGAATTCGAGGAGGCACTTATTCGACATGGCAAAGGCTTGCTTTCTCGTGAAATGTCTGACACGCAGTAATCCCGCGGGCGGCTGCAGAAGCTCATGGCCGTCACACAAATGCGTGAGGCGGCGGCCTTTGAAGGTACCGGGGAGTGCGGGGCCGCTCAAATCGTGCCGCAGTTCCTTGACAAGGCCTTTTGCCTGTGCTTCTGAGGCGCAGAAGTAGTTGAGGAGGAAACGAGACCCGACAAATGAAGACCTTAGGAGAGCGCGGTTGAGGTGTCCTCTGCGGAGAGACAGTTACTGCGCTGCACTTAATCCCATATTTCCATCTCCTTCTTTAGAATCTCTTTAGAGCCACAGCGTGGACCACTGATGACAGCAGCAGTCACGGCTTTTTTGTTCAGGTGGAATTCACCACGAGTAAGAAGTTCACCGTTGCTGGAACAACCACGTCGAGAAATTAGATCCGCAGCCTGAAGGGAAAAAATAAGTCGTCGAGATCATTCCGCAGTACTCCGTCTTACATCTCCGTTTTCTTGCGTACGGTATTATGACAAGACCATGAATATCCGTCAGTTGACGCGGCGAACGCTATATATGGGCTGTTCATACACCCGTATACGTGTTAATATTTGTGACGTCTTTTGTGTACTAGAAAACGAACCCGATGCTGCTCAGATTATATCACACCGTTCGTATGGAGCGCGAAAGCTGTGTTGTGGATACAGCGTGGCCGCAACACAGTGCTTGGTGACTGCATGCAGCGTGGCGCTACTCACAAGCACGGCGCCACGGGTTGGACCCCGGCCGCCGCGGCCGCATTCCGGTAGGGGCGGAGTGCAAGAACTTTCGCGTAGTGCACCCTAAAAATACCATAGGTGATCAAAACTGATCCAAGCCCCTCCATTACGGCGTCCCTCATTGCCCATTGCGAAGTCTCGGCACATTAAACCCAACAATGTAACTTTAAACAATACAACAATTTAAATTAAATTTGTATTCTAAAACAATTGATGCGCAGACGATGAACTTAAACATCGAGGGAATTAACCTGTGCTCCTTAGAGCAAACGCAGCAATATTTAGTCTCCTATATTCATTTACTACAACATTCCTAAATAAATTTCAGCCAGACTTCTTTAGTAGTGCCTCCGAGGGCACTTTTAAACTGGAGTCGTCTGAAACCGAGCGGAAGCTAAAGAAATCACGCCTGCCGAGGTACACAGAAATGAAGTGACGTGCAAGCTGTCGATCCCCGTGCAAGACGGGCAAACATCAACGTGAAAACCATCGCAGAACCTGATCTGCAGACAAAGCCCGCCTCGACACCGTTTCTATAGGTTGTTTGCTCTTTGATGCCCTTTCAGCGACTACTTTGGATGTTTATTTGCGGTTCAGCACCCCTCAAAGATGGCGTCACAGGGGCAGCTCCTCTGCCTTGTTAAATGGGCATTAAAGAGAAAAATTATTTAACTTGTATTAGTAAATAAGGATTATGCAATAGAAAAATAAAGGCCACTCATGCCGTGAGAAGAGGTTTGGTAAACTGGACAATGACACCAAAACAAGACAGGTGGTGACGCCGCCTTGAAGTTTCCGTACCAACTCGCAGTGAAGTCACCAATTTTCACAGCGTCTACTTGGTCCTAGGTAATTATTTAACAGTTAAAATGAACTACATTGTAGTCTAAAGAAGCGAAAAACTGAATTTCACACGGTACAAGTACTTTTACATATATGCTAGTGTTTCGGCGCGAAAATAAAGAAATGGAACATTGAACTTCAATTTCCCTTCTTGTAATCTGTCTAATTATTGCCAAATTAACCGAAATTAGGGTTTTAGAAAGGTTACTTAATCAGTCTAAACTAATTTATTGTTTGCTTTCTATTACCACCGGAGACTCACAAGCGTATCAATTGTCGGCACTTGCACTGCGAAGCGTATTCGCCTGTATCTATCAAGTTGGTTTAGTGATATGGGGCGCCCTGTAAGCGCGTCCCACCAAAGGTCGTGAAAGACGGCAACTATATATAAGCGCTGCTGCTATAGAATAAGCGAAATGCAACGACGATAATAAAGCCAGATTAGCTGTCTTTCACAATCTTAGCTGACACTCCCACCGTATAATTTTAAACGACTCGCCGAATACGCGGTAACTCGATCAGCCTGAACATACACCCACTTTCACTACTATCGCACCGTTCTTCTTCAGAAATGTATAGGATTGATTCCTCCTCCAATGTCTTCAAATTCTGCCAGTGCCACCTCTCACATTCAGCACGCACCTGAAAGCATCCGAGGAAGCGCGTTTCTTGTCGAAATGGAAGGCTTGTGTTACACACCATGTGAGTGAGATACACAGACAAGGGTAGAGTTAGTGCCTGAGGGTAGTTTGCACTCTGTGAGTGAAATGTGGATAGAACTGGTGGACAGCCACTGATCAAACATCGTAGAACAAAATATGCCTCTGCGCTTCTGTGCACCCGCAGAGGCAACGCGTACCACCAGCGCATGCGGCATGCACCGCACACTCTGAATGCTCACACATGACTTCTTCTATAGCCTTTGACGTTAGACATACACGCAAACTCCTGTCCCAAGCTTTAAATGTAAATTATGGGTAGTACAAGAGGAAGCATGAGCCCGTGGCATGAGGTGTCCACACTCATTCGATCACCTCGCGTTGTCCTGTTTGACGTGAGGTGTACCTTTTCCGGCAGCTGCAGGGTTAAAAAATGATACGTCTTTTTCTCGAATGCAGTCGATTAGCCATTTAATGGACTTGTTACAGCCTATAAGTGTATATACTTTGATAGTTGAGCGAAAAAACAAACAAACTGGCATCGCTATTTCATCCTCTTTCTTGCATATATATGAAGACAAGGATGTTTCTCAGCACCATCGTTACCACGACACTCGAGAATGTTTTTGTACACACTACCCGATTATTGACCCATCCTTCGCCGTGGGTATGTGCCACAGCTATGATGGTTGTTATCATCATCACTGCCGCGTCCCTCCGACGCTGAGCGTAAAGGCGGACGACGTGGTGCGCCCGGCCCAAGACCACAAGGAGACTGCGAGTGCCCGAGCATGCGACGACTGCAAGCTTGAGGGCTGTGCCGCAGGCGGGAAGAGCACATGGCCACACTCGCCGCGGACGAGGATGAAGCTGGCTGACGCCGCAAAGCGGGCAGATGCCATCGGCAGAAGCCAAGCATGCCTCCGGCCGCAGTCCTCACTCAAGCTTCGCGGGACGATCAACTTCTCTGGGCAGAAGCCAGCAGACCCCTTCATCGCCGAGGTCTCCCAAGGGTCGCGCACACCGCTCTTTGCCGCTGCCCGGAGCTTCGTCGGGCTCGAGTCCAGCTACTGTCAAGCAGCCGCTATGCCAGCGTCAGTGCTGCGTGCCGAGCGCAACCCGGTGCCAAAAACCGCGCGAAGCACCGCGGCAGTTCAACCGACGGCCGCATGAGTCAGCCAATCCGTCGGCGGCCGTGGCAAGTGGCGGCGGCGGCCTTTTCAGCGACAGTTCCCTGGTGCGCAGCAGCGCCGGGCCCAGGCTGGCGGTCACATCGCGACGGCGCCAGTCCGAACCCAGCCCCAGCAGACCGCCGCCGCCGCCGCGGGCACCCCATTCCCATCCTCAACCGCGCCTGCAGCCCTCGGCACCTCAACAGCAGGTGCAGCAGGTTCAGGCACCGCGACAAGCACCGCCTCCGCCGGCGACGGCTCAGACGATACAGCCTCCATCACAAAACCGCTCGGGCACGCTGTTCGCCTTCACCGTCGCCGCTTTCGTGCTGCTCTGCAGCGGCGCCATCAGCGCCTACTACGTGTGGTACAGCCACGGAGAATTCGCCCGGCAGCGCACGACGGGACTCAACAGGTTCGCCGTAGCAGTGCAGAGGCCGCAAGCGGAGACGCCGGCGGAAATGCCGCCACCGCTGCTAGTCGCACCACCGGTTCCAGCGGGCGAGCAACCGGCGCCGCCGCCGCAGACAGAGACAACCACCACGTCGACAACGAAGCGCGAAATGTACTTCGGCACACCGCTGGGTCGTCGGCGTGCGCTCAAGCTGCGGCCCGAAGACGACACGACGTCGGAGCTGGCGAGCAAGCGGCGCCGCTGTCTGACGCGCTTCTGTCAAGAGCGCAGCGACGCGGTGCTCTCGGCGCTCAACTGGACCATCGACCCGTGCACGGACTTCGAGGCGTTTACTTGCTCCAGATGGCAGGCGCCGGCACCGGCCGAGGCCCTGCTGGCCGAACAATTGGAGCGCGAGTTATACCTTTCGCTTTCGAGCAAGCTCAAGCCGGAGGTGTGGCGTGTCGAAGGACTGCTCGAGGAGTGCCTGCGCAGTCCGCTGCCGCAGGCGTCGCGGCTCCAGCTGCGAGCTCTGTTGCGCGACATGGGTCTGTACGGCTGGCCCTTTCGCGCCGATGCCCAGAGTCGTGGCGACGTGTGGAAGGCCGCCGCTCTGCTCTTCCGCCACCTGTCCCTGACGCCACTGCTGGGCGTCGCCGTGGCGCCGCACCCGCGAAACGCGTCGCAGCCGCTCGTGACGCTGGACGAGCCGGACATGCTGCCGGACGCCGCGCACGCGCTGGACGCCGCTTTCAAGCACTACACGCCGGGCCGCTACGTGGAGCTCGCCGAGCGCGTCAGCGACTTCTCGTCGCGGCTGTCGCAGATCGTGACGGGACGGCGCGCGGCGCGCCTGAGCACGCTGCGGAGCCACGCGTCGTTCGCGCCTTTCTTGGCGCTTGCGCTGGGCGACCTGGTGAGGCTGCAGGAGCGCACGCCGTTGCTGGTGCGCTGCGAGCGCTTCGTACGCGCCCTCAAGGCGCTGCTGCACGCGACGCGAAACCGGGACCTGCTCAACTACCTGGGATACCGGGCGCTCGTCCACGTCTCGCCGTTGCTCACCGAGGAGGCGCGGCCGCTGGCGGCGGCGCGAATGCTGCAGATCACGGGACGCCGCCGCTACGGCTGGCCACGCTGGCGACGCTGCGTCCGACTCGCCGAGCGCGCCGCGCCCGAGCTGATGGCGTACGCACTGGCCCGAGCCGCACAGCTGGACCGGCTGGCCGGGCTGCGGTTCGCTCGTGACCTGGCAGCGGCCGTGAACGAGTCGCTCGGCGCCTTCGCGTGGCTCGCGGAAGCGGACCGCCGCAACGCGCGCACCTTGCTCGCTGCACTGGACGTGCAGGTGCAAAACAGCTCTCTCTCTCTCTCTCCAAACGTGTATAGAAAGACTATCTCTACGACAGTAATTATGCCGTCGTTTCACGCTGAACCAGCGCACCATGTTTGGACACTATTAAATTGGTAGACTTTTCCTATAAAACAAAGCTCTTTCCACCGAAATCAAATGCACAACGCTAAGCTACAAAAATCAATTAGACAGGTGGCGACGCCAACGTAGAATTAGCGCAATAGGTGTCACCTGCAATAGGACCAGCAAGCGTTAAGAAGTTACGAAAATGTCGTCAGTGATGCCGCGGTTCAAACATGGTGTCCGCTGGAGACGAGAAAAGTTATGGGCTTCGGTTGATTTCACCGTCGAAAGGTGCCGCTATTAAGAGAAGTATCAAATGGCACATATTCATTCATTCATTCATTCATTCATTCATTCATTCATTCATCCGTCCGTCCGCCCACGTCACGGCAATGCGCTAGTTTGCAATCGCATTCTAACCATTATAAGTGACTAAAACCGCTGCGATGCCACGCACCCGAAAATTTGGCCGCGATACCATATTAGTGCCAGGTACGCATGGAGGATATAAGACGGAGCTGTCAAACCGGTTAGTTTATTCCTTATAATAGTAATGTGAACATTGAAAAAGAAATACATCGCGTGGTCACCGAATACGATGACGAGTACCACATTGGAGTTGAAACGGTCCGAACAGCCCAGTACCACTGACAAGTATTTGGCACTTGGCAACCGCAGGCACCATGACATCTGAAACCAAGACGGGATAAAGCTATAGTTACAGTAGAACACGTTGTGGGGCTAGTTTGTTCATAGCTTTCAAAAGATGAAGCGCCAACAGAGACAGCACACTAAGACAACGCGCTTCCTGTCCTTGTTCTTTCTTAGAGTGCTGTCTCTGTTGGCGCTTCATCTTTTGAAAGCTATAGTTATTTTCGAATACCGCGTACATAAATCTCGTAGATCACCCATTAGGCAACTGAATGTTCTTACTAGATTAAAATATATGGTTGCATGCATGGGTAAATAACGCAGTTGACATGGCGATTGAACAGAACAGACTAAATACTTTTGGAAGACATGGGAAAGTACGATATATCGTTAAAGCATATCTGCTGTACTTCGCAAAGTTATACTGGCACACTGGTGCAACGATAGAAACAGAATAACCGAAACAGAGACGTCGAAGTCAATCGAAGTGAGAAGTACGGGCTCGTTGTACAGAAGTGCGGACAGAAGACAGACGCATACATACAGCTGGCGTCAAAAGTTTGCGGGATGCGCGTTCCGCGAAAAAAAAAAAAAAAAACAGCCTTTTCTCAAGCTTTCGACGACGACTGCACGACTGTATGCACCGTGCCTTCGGTTAATGACTCTGGTGCGATGTTCGATAAAGTGCAAGAGCGTTCTCGTTGGCACACAGGTATTCTACCCGGCCTGGATCGGCAACTCGACGCTGCGCGAGGCCTACGACTCGCTCTTCCCCGAGGTGACGCGAGGAAACGTGCTGCAGACATACAGGGACTTCACGCGCAAGTACGGCACGTGTATAACCTCGCTATACGTTCTTGCGCCGCGCGGTGGATTCAACGCAACGGTTTCGATGTGGAGCGTGCCGGATTTGACTTGTACAAGGCCCTTACCACCGAGCTCTGTTGATTTTCGTACAGCACCGCAGTCTCCTGCTTTTCTGTAGAGAGAGAGAGAGAGAGAGAGAGAGAGAGAGAGATTCTTTGAGGCTTATCTTGACCCACAACAATAATCGCCATCTGTCTTAAAAACTCTACGCTCGCTACTTTCCAGTCGAAAATACTATGTCAACGCTGATAACGCGCATGCCGTTCGTGACCTCGAAGTGCCGGGCTCGCAGCATTAAAGAAAATAAATGCGGGCAAGATAAATGAACATTATTTTTGTGGGACAAAATAATTAAGCCCCAAAAAGCGCAAACATTTAAAAGAGTGTAGCTGAACCTGCTCATTCACAGCCCCCAAGAACTCTCAGGATTTTACTGATCCTCGAAGTCGTTCTACTACCCGCCTGGACTGCTGAACGGAGTGAGGCAGCGTGTGCAAATGAAAATACTCGCCGCACGTCAAGTGAACGTGGTAACGTGGGAAGGTTCACACCGAACATAAAACTCGTGCTTCGCGAATACAAATGCATCGCACAAATCTGTGGGGCGATAGAGAGGGTAATGATCATCGACGCGAAACTGAGGTGAGGAGAAAGGTTAGAATTGGTCCAGGCTTCAACCACCTGGCTTAGAAGTTCCGATTGCACGGTGTCCATTAACAGTACGAACAAAGGAGGTGCTGGAGACTTGTCTACACCGTGTATAAGTTGAGTTCCCGTACTAACTTTCAGAGCGCACTCACTCCGCTTGTGTTCAAGCATACTCAACGTACACTCCAACAGAAGAGGGATGCTGAGTATCAGAACTCCAGAAATGGGAACTACAAATTGGGGCAAGCAGTAATTACCGCGAAACGAGTCGCTAGCACCGCTCTTCGTTCTTGCAGTGTATAGTTTCGGTTTTACGGACGCCACCACCTCGGCCTGCTCACTTTTAGCTCTTCCTTCCTGGTACAGTTAGGCGCTGCGCTTCTTAAACGACAGACGGGTCTACAGGTCAGACTTGACGCTTCTATATATATATATATATATATATATATATATATATATATATATATATATATATATATATATATATATAGTCGCAGCGATAGACACGTCCAAGTTTCTGACAGGTTCCATCAGGCTCCACGTCCCAACGGCCGCAGAATTCAACGTTCAGGCACGTACGCGACGTCGCAGCACGTGTCTCCTGCTTTAAATATACCACGCGAAAAACGTCCACGTGACGTCAGCGGCGTTTCGCGACGCAGGTTGACGGAACGTCGGCTGGCGGCGCAGCTCGGCACCGGGGGCGTCGCCGACGGTTCCTCCGGCAGAAGCGGCGCCAAAGGCGGTGCCACATCCGTGCTGGACGCCCCGCTGGGCGCCCCGTGGCCCTGGTCGGCGCTGGACGTGCGCGCGGGTCTGGACGCGGACGCGCTCAGGGTGTACGTGCCACCCGCGCTGGTCAACGGCAGCACACGCGGCGGAGACGCCTGGCTCGCCGCCCAGCTGCCCGCGCAGGGTCCGAGGCTGACGCAGGCGCTCCTGGAGGCTTTGCACGAACGGGCGCACCCTGCGGCGCGCTACCACTGGTCGCTCAACACCAGCGTCCAGGCCAGTATATATCGAGCGCCCCGCGCCCGCAGCGACGGTTTATACTCTATAGAAGAACAAAAGGAATGCTGACAATTGCTTTAACCTCTCACGTTATATTTAACTGTTTTTTTTCCTACTATACTGTCTAAGCGACTACGTTCAGTGTGCTTGTGCTCGGTTAACTCCTTCAGCGGTAATGACTGGCTTTACGAAAACTTCGTCACACGATCGAAATCGATGGCTATAGACTCGGTTATGCACTACGCTTAAAATGTAAGGAATGCGTTAAAGATTAATTTTCGGCCAACAGGAGTGGCGCCAATATATTTCTTTAATAAACAGAACAGTCAACACCAGCGGGGAAACTTAAAAACTAAAAAAAAAAAAAATAGCAGAAGAAGAAACAAGAGCGATCGATATGACGTTGCAAGCTGACATCTCTCCTCGAGGAATATTAAAATCTGAAGACTTTCATTCGAAACTTCATCCGGGTGCTATATATGAGCGCTTGAATACTAACGAGATATCTTTTTTATCTATAGCAATGAGCGACTCTCTCGACTTGACCATTGACTCTCCGCTCATTCTGCCGCGCGCAACGTCGCACGCAGGCCGCCCAGTTGGAGCGGTGCTTGCAGCCCGCCGGCGGCCTGGTGGTGCGGCTGTCGCTGGAGCCCGCGCAGGCGCTCTTCGCCCGCTACGTGTCCGCAGTGCGCGCTCAGGGCATCCAGGACGCCGCGTTCCTGGCGCCGGGCAACGTCACCTCGGAGCGGCTTTTCTACGTGCTGTTCGCCCTGGGCGGCTGCGGAGACAACGCCGGCGCCGCGAAGGGGCGCGTCAACGCGGCGCTGCGCGAGACGCCGCAGTTCGCGGCAGCGTGGGACTGCCGCGTGCGCAGCCCCATGGCACCCCGACAGCAGTGCCTGCCGCCGCACGAGACCACTCCTTCCGCGTGAGCGCCTCCTCGTACGCGGAAGCACGCAAGCGGATCCCGGCTGGTTACTGCGTGCTCTGGAGACCACCACAAACTGCATTGCCGTCGACGCAGCACCTTCTGTATACGAACGCAATAATTTCGAAGCAGTTCTCTTCACCGGTTGCCATGTCGCGATGCCTGATCAGCGTACATATACGTCTTCCAGCACAGTCCCAGGTGGCAGTCTGGGTTTGCATTCGACGCCCTCCATTCGACCGCAGGCTCAAAATCTCGAGGCCCTGCCGTCGGAATGTATACAGAATCGTGCTTCATATTGATCCTATACATCGGCTATATATATACGGTAGCCGCCAACTGCCCACGCAACGTAACTCGTAATGAAGACGTGCTGTGGTCTCGTTGCGGGCACGCTGTTCGCTATAATCGTGGCAAGTCAATGCGTTGCCTTCGCCATTCCGCGCACGCGGCCAAAGCATCACAGACGCCCGCGTGTGTTATCACGCAGTGCAAGCCGCTTGAATGCAGACGATCAATAACGACGCATGTCTCGAGTGACCCTGCGGAGGAAGACAAGGGGAACACTGCAGGCACAGCGACGATTTTAAGAAAGCGGACATGCCATTGAGAAAGCCGGGCCTCGAGCCACGCAGCCTGCGCAGCGCCCACGCTGCTGCTGATAGGGCCGTCGTCTTCTCCCCGCAAGCCGTGCTGACGCCATATCCTACGGGCAGCCTCAGTCTTTCCGGAGGCGAGCAGCAGGAGGCTTAAGTTGTACGCCGCGTCAACGTTATCTGCGGAGAAGGCGAGACGCAAAGCTCGGATGAACCTGGCGGCCTCAGAAGAACGGCCGTAGGCACACACCGATTGGAGCGCAAAGGTTCTTCTTACCGGGACAGATTGCCAGAGCCCGCGCCAGCTGCCTTCGCGAGGCTTCCTCTTCTCGGGGCGCCCGGAGCACCGCGATGTTCACCAGCAGCTGGGAGCGCATCCAGTCGCCACCGCCGCCTGCGAAGCGCACCACACCGATAACTCCGCAGACATGCAGCGCACCAGTGGATAAAGCTAGGCGCCGCCTTTTTATTGCGATGCAGACGAGTTCGCCCTGCTTCTCGCTCATGTTGAGTGATCATAAAGGGGAAAACAAATTCTGAAACTGTGCCACGTGTGCTGAATATCTCCCTCTATTTGCTAAAAGGCAGTGTCCTCACAACACGCGAGCTCACGTTTGCCCTTGTTGGTACTGCGAGATACTATACGCTGATATCGCACAGTGTCGAATAAGGTTACATTTTCAGGTGTACCACGTCACACTTTGATTCACATACGCGATATGTTATCCTGTACAGTCAATTGAGTTATAACCACAAGCCCATTCTGCTTTTGAGGCGTCGCATGGCGTCGGAGCCGGTAGCGCCATCTCTTTTGCGCTCCCCAAACTATAACCGCCGTAAACGGTCTATATACTTGTCGCGCACAATACACGCGGTGATCAAAAAAAAAAAAAAAGATTAAATGGCTGCTAAAGTTACTTCCCAGTGAGAGCACCCGTACGTAAGCCGTGATTATATAGTCCATCTTAAACCATGCATCACATGATGTTGAAGCCGCCAGTGGGCGCCATTCTACGATCGCAGGACAGAAGAGAGCAAAATGCCCTCTGTAACTCGGGGGAAAAAAAAGGAAAGAAAAAAGGCGTCTCGCCTCCACTCACCCTGCTCACCAGCTGCAGCAGCCAAAACAAGGCCCCTGCGTAAAAGCAATGAGGACAGCTCTTTACACGGTATAGATTTCATTAAAAAAAAAAAAAAAAAAGATACGGTAGGCTACACCCGAAAAGCACGTTATCACCAGGGTCCTTCCTGTTATTACTATTACATTCTATCTAGAACAGGCACGCATGCACACACAGAGGGAAAACAAGTTAAGCACATACCGTAGTCACGCAAATTTTGGCCCTTATACGCCCCCACTCTTTTTCCCCTCCGATTTTCAGACACTTGAAGACGGCGAAGGCATTTAGGCTTGAAGTGTGCCTGAACTTCTATGATTTCCTTTTTTTTTCTACTAAAATACGGTTGTCAAAAGACGTACAAGTGCTTAGAACCGCGATGGCATGCCCTGTGATTGGCGACACGTGTCGCTGATCGATCCCTACCTGGCCCTACGACTACTCGACCCATCCACTCGACTACTCGATCGGCGCCGAGTGATATCTGCCTACTGCTTTACGCACTCCGCAAAGCGCCGCATCGAAACCACGACTAAAATTACAGAGAAAACCAAGCGAAACGCTATATATATAGTTGCAAGACGCAGCGCGCGCCAGCACCGAGATTCGGTATCTGCAAGAGCTTCAACAACGAAAGGCGACGTAGCACTAGGAAGGTCGCCATCATTTTGGTAGGCTCGGTATAATACAAATTATAGGGTATCCAGGGCCAGTACAATGTACCCATTATATTCTAATTATTTTAGTATTATCCTCCCATACGTTACACCAGGGTTGGCCAGTCATTAGAGGTAACTGATCAGAAACTTAGTCGAGCAAAAAAAAAAGGGGGGGGGGGGATCCGATAATACCGGCGCAGGACGCACCGACTTCTCTGCTCGGCCCGTGCGGATTTCTGAAAAATGGCCTGGCAGAAAGACGCCGTTGCATCCTGGATGCTTCCACTATACCAGCCATATCAAAACGATGGTGAGTCAGAATCTTATCGAAGGACAGAGTCCACATCGTCCGCAAAGCGCAAAGAAACTTTGTACGCCGCGGCAAACATGGGAGGTTGAAATCCGTGTCTGCGGCCTCACTTTCGGAACTCCTCGAGCGCGCTCTCGCTGTCCCCTAGCGCCGCCATCGCCGATCCCCTGCAAAAGGCGAGACGAGGGTCGCCCTCTTCCTCGGGCGCACCGCCTCCCATGGCTCCGCCGCACGCTTGTAGCGAAGCTCGCGGCCGTCCCGCGCGCAGCAGACTCAGGGCCCAGTCCACGCGCAGCGCCGGCTGCTGCCGATGGAGACCAGCCTGAACCAGGACGCCGTAGGCCCTGGCCGCTTCCGCGTGCATGCCGAGCCTGTCCAAAGCCCTGGCCGCAGCCAGCGCCAGCTGAGAGTCCTTGCCGGGGCCGTCGCAGCGCGAGGCCAGGCGGCTCAGAACGCGGCCCTGGGCCTCCCGCAGTCCCAGGGCGCCCAGGCAGGCTGCCAGGTTCCAGAGGGCCAGCCCCCGCTCTTCGCCCTGTTCAGCGCGTGATGCTTCGGCGGACTCTTCGAGCCGCACGGCGCGCATCAACAGCTGCAGTGCCGAGCGCCAGCGTCCCTCGGCGGCCAACCGGCAGCCTGCCAGAGTCCACAGCGGGGCTTCCCTCGGCCAGCGTTGCAGGGCGGTCCACAGCTGCCTCTCGTCGGCACCGGCCAACGCTGCGGCGGCGCCAGACCACGAGAAAGTTAAGCGGCAGCCACGCGGAACGAATACTTACGCGCGACAACGGCTCGTGCATTTCACGTAACGCGGCGGTTCCGCTAATCATAAACCTCGGGCACTTGCTCTGTTTGGATAACCACGTGAGACGCACCTCTGCCGCCCTCGAAGCACGGTCATCGCGCGTTGTAAGAAGGACGGGTCGCAAGAACCTCGCAAATCTCTCTCTCTCTCCTCTCTCTCTCCTCTCTCTCTCTCTCTCTATATATATATATACATATATATATATATATATATATATATATATATATATATATATATATATATATATATATATCTATATATAGTCGCCGCTTTAGAATGTGGATATCGAAATATGGCACTTACATCGATAAAACGACACAGAATACCGTAAATATTAGTGTTATGGGAAGAAGTTAGGCCAAAATAACATTCTGCAAATGTTCGCCCGTAAGTAGCCCCGCGCACAACTACGATAACACCTATGGAAGTTCCTCAGAAAGAAGGCTTCGCAGCATGGTGATTACACGCCACACTTATGTTCTCATAATGTGCAGGACGTCGCATGTAGATCGGGCTCGAAATTATGCATGCCGTTTCCCGTTTCCATACGTGTATAATTTCGCACCATGCAGATCTACTAAGCACACCAAAGCACAAACTAAACAAGTTTTGCTAAAGAACGTGTTTGTCCCCACATAGACTCTCAATTGTGGGGACATTTCCTCGTAGTTACGTGCTACATTCGCAGGCTGCAGTCAGCGCACACAACGTTGCCCGAATCGATCACTGCAGGCGGGCCAATGACTCGCGCGTGAGCTCGAGTGGACGTTTAGGCTTACCTCGGAAGTGCGCGAGCCTCGGCCCGAGCGCTGGGCAGCGCACCTGGTCGAGCAGAGCGGGGCAGCAGGTGCCCTTGAGCGCGTAGTCGGCCTGCGCCGCCAGCAGGTAGGCCAGCGAGCGCAGAGAGGCGTGGTCACCCGCGCGCAGCCACCGGAGCCGACCACTGCGCGAAAGGCAACGGTTGACGGTATAGCCGCCATTCGCGTATACGGCATTTTGCTCCGTTGAACTACGAAAACGCCTGTTTCCAAACCGCCTGCACCGTTCGCGTTCAAATTTAGCAAACGAGTATCATTCCGTCGGGGATTTAGTGCATTACAAGTTTTGCTAACTGCACGGCTAACCCCTCCCAAAGTATCTAGTGCCATCACTGTGTTCTGCCGCGGAGCACGAGGTCACGGGTTCAACTTCCGGCAGCGGCAGCCGCGTTGCAACGCATTAGAACACAACATTTAAATGTACTCAAGCTGAGCCACCGCGTGTGAAGATAACAGCTAAAGTGGGCTTCTCCTCATATAGAGCCTCAATGCGGGGAATCCCGCTTTAACGAAAGCTTTAATAGAACAATTTCGAAGGGACAGCTATTCGGAGACACTGAAAGGGCCATATGCAAACTACCGCCAGTGAAACACAGTCCATAGCAAATACACGGCTCACACTATGACGCTTTACAACGCGCGCTTATTGCCGTCAATAACGGGACAGAAGTCGAGAAAGATTGGCCACCGCCGGCTAGTGCTTAATTGGCACGCTGAGGAAGAGAGTACCTACGGTCTCGGGATTATTTCGACTACCTAGATTCTTTAACGCACACCCAAAAACACAGCACACGAGCATTTTTGGCCGATATCGAGATTCGACTACCGCGGAGGGCTCCATAATAATTATTTATGTTTATTTCCACACATATTATAATGTGTGCGTCTATATTATTTCATAGTCATTCTATTCCTCGGAGCTGGCTGCTTTGCGTACCTGCTCTTTTCGCCGAAACAAAGGAATCCACACTTCCTCTGCAGTCTTTGAGACTATCGCGCCTTCGCTTGCACGTCGGTTGTACCCGAGTGTGATTTAAATGCATAATTACAATAGCAAAGTGAAACTAAAATCGCAGCGCAAGACCTCGGCGGTGAAAACCACTCACGCACCCAGCCCAGTCGAGGCCCCGGCTCCCCGGGCGATGCAGCCAGCGCATCAGGGGCGCCAGCATCCGCTGACAGCCGCGCGGGTCCCCTTCGGCCAGCAGCCGCTGTGCCAGTGAACAGCGCACCCGGCCCAGATCGGCCGCCAGCCAGCCCGGACCCGACCGCATGCCGCGCACTGCGCACGACGACGCGACGGCACAATCAGACTGGCGTTTCCGGATTGGCGCTATGCACCGGCAGCCTTTAACGCAGAGACGTATGCCACCGGAGCACCGGAAGACGTATCTGGGAACAGCAACTCTGGTGGCGACATTTCATGACATTGTGGTCAACAACACAAAGTGCCAGATACGTCCTTGCGTCACCCGATTCTTCGCTCCGAAAAAGGAAATGCAGAATGCACAATAAGTACATCTTTGTAGAATGAAAAAAGGTAGCAGTTCTGCCACAAAGGTGAAGCACTGACAGCGACAGCAAAGTATTCGGCAATTACACGGAGTAAGGTTTGTAGCTTTGTTGGCAGTATAAATTCCAGTAAACATTCCTTTAATAATTAAGTTAACAGGCATGGTGTCTCGCGCGCACAAGCAAACATGAAGATACCTTACTCGATGACCGCGAACACTTGCTGTCACGATGGCGCGATGCATAGAGCGCAATAAACGGAGAGGAGCGATCGCTTCGTGCTGCCTCTGGGGTCAACACGTCTCTTAAACTTGAGATCACGCGACCTCTAGCACTAGGCGGGCGGTAAGACAGCGCACACGAAGCCACCAGTCATTTGGGCTCGCACAGCCGGAGATCACCTTCGAGACAGTGCGCGTGGGCCGCGTATGCGCTCAATCGAGAGGGCACGCATGCGCAATCACGGCCGGGCTTGAGGAGACGCGCGCTACCTTCCACCACCCTCGCTTTGCTCGCTTGATCACGTGACCTCCAACATTGCGCGCGCGAGAAGACGGCACGCATCAAGCCGCCATCTTTGGAATACTGGCGATGTGTTCAATAAGATATATCCCGCACGCCTTCGTTAACTATCACCACTAGTGCCAGTAGACGTGTTCGAGTTAAGGTTCCTAGATAAAATCACACCCGCTCCCTAACTTTCGCACATGCGCACTGCATGGTGCCATTCGCAAAGTAACAACTAATCCGTAAAGGTTGTTGCGCTTCGCATACTGATGGATACAAGGGGCTCACAGTTCACAAAGAGCAGCTGAGGCGACAGGTAAAACAGTAACAATGCTGGGCGCACTCACACATAACGTTTTTACAATTGAAGAAATGTATTTGAAGCAGCCACTTTGACCCGTTTGCATTTATGTGAAATATCCTTGCTGATCTCGCGATACCACGCAACTTCATACACTACGCGTATACCGTGAACTAGAGTGGATTCGAAGAGCTCAAAACACGGGACGAAGTGATGACGACAGACACAGCGCTGATCTCTTCTAAACATGTACCAACCATCCCTGTTCAACACACTATTACTGTGGACTAGCTCAAGTTTACTGGCTGAGAATAAAAGCTACAAACAACAACAACAACGACGACGACGACGACGATGCTGCTGCTGCTGCTGATGATGATAAAGGCCCTCGCACAGCAATAATTCAGAGAAGTTTGTGCACCTCTTCCAGTGACTAGCTTCTGATAACAATGGTGATAACAGGCACCACTATTAACGACAAATCTGTGTATCTTCATCAATAACTGTACCAATGAAAGTGCTGAATACACACAGATACCATATGTTTCCTTCTGTAAGTTCCAGCCAAATAAGTGCACCTGGTGCCATGTTTCGAACACTGCTGCTAAAGTAACAGGATATTTTTTCCCTCTGCACTTTCTTTATCCAGTGCATTGGACACAACCACCATTTTCGCAAGCAATGAAGGAAAGCCCACCCTAAAGCAACATGGCCATTGAAAAGTATATTTCCCCACACAACTAGAATGCAAAGTGGCATAACACAGTGTAAAGGCGACAGCAAGGGAATGTTGGCGGTGAGGGTCGAAGTCTTTGATAAGCTGCACCTTTCATGATCGGCAAGAAGCCAAGCAATAACAGCATTTCTGTTTGGGCTTTCGGCTGTAATTACTGCACGGTGTGCCATGTCCCATATACTTGTAGTAACGCTTTTTTTTTTCAGACATTTAGAAGTTTGTCTCACACTCCTGACGGTACCATGAGCCTAAATGTCACACGCATGGTGCTTAAGGAGCAAGACGTCAAGCACACAATCTAGCCCCTGATTTGGGAGCATGAAGTTATCGTACCAGCAATTAAGGGCGCACTGTCACCATACAAAAATTACATCTGTTTTTTAAAGAAAATACGAAGTGTACAAGAAACAAATCTGCATGGCACTAGTAAAGAAAGTGGACTTCACAATAGTGATCACGACAGTTACATGATGCTGTTCTAATTTTGTTATAAGTAAT
Organism: Dermacentor andersoni; assembly: GCF_023375885.2. Classification (NCBI taxonomy): domain Eukaryota; kingdom Metazoa; phylum Arthropoda; class Arachnida; order Ixodida; family Ixodidae; genus Dermacentor; species Dermacentor andersoni. The sequence continues at coordinate 28,348,170 of NC_092819.1, forward strand.
ATTATTTACTAGTTGTGTTGTTACGATAATAAATGCTTATCTTTTATTTTGTTTATAATAGAATACAAACTTATCACCAAATAAAGAACCCCAGAGAAGTAACTGAAGCACTTAGACTACCTCATTATGTTAACCAACATGGCCCAGAAGTATTTAGAAGTTTCTGTTCAGGTAAATTTTTATGTACTAATCACCAAGCTTGTTGGTGTGTTACTGTGTAGAAGTTTGGAATATGTGTGAATGTGTATTTGGTATAAGAAGCTCCTCAAAGAAGGCAGTTCAGGCATATATAAAATCAGTTGCATGCCAATATCTGATAGGTCAAGCATAAAAGAGTCTGCTTAGATGTGTTATTAACATGTTGTACATTCTTTACCTAAAAGGCTAAGATTTATCATTTCGGGTGAAAACAAGGCATGACAAATTTCATACTAAATTTATTTGCTTCAATATGAACTTTAACTACAGATGCTATGCTGAGTGACAGACAAAATGCAATAAATTTCAAGATGATAAATAAATTCTGCACAATTATGCATTGACAAAATGATTAATCAGATCTATTGTGCTGTTGTGTCACAGCTGTAATCCTCCTAGCTGTATCACACATCGCCATGGACAAAGTTGTACGAGTAAGCATGACGACTTGCCTTTTTCAAGTAGTACTCTGTGATGTGATAAAAGAACAGGTAGTCCCAGGCGAGTGCATTTTGAAGCATTGTGCAATACAGCACAGGCTAGAGACAGAATGTTGCTGTCTGCAGGCATCAGTGTGGCGTCTCCTGAAGAATAACAGTAAAAAAAAGAGAGTGACATCTTACATACAGCAACCAATGGACGGTGTTAGACTCTACAAGTAGGAGGCTCCAGACAATTCTACAGCCACTGTAGTATCAAAGATACACTCATGTACACTATCAGCACACAAGAGCTCCATGCATGCTTACTGACTGACTCAATCATGAGATCTGCGTGCGCGTGCGAGCGTGCGTGCACACATACACACACACACACTAACATCACACAGTAATAGCTGGGCTTTGAGAGATGCTATAAGGAGGGCTCGAGATTAATGATGCTTAGAGTTTTTAAATGTACATCTAAATTTAGGTACACAAACGTTTTTGCATTTCACTCCAATCAGAATATGGCTACAGTGGCCAGGTATCGAACCCACGTCCTCATAGCTAGAAGCAGAGAGAGAGAGAAAAGGATGCATAGAAAGGCAGGGAGGTTAACCAGAAGTAGTTCCTGTTGGTTACACTGCACGGGGGAAGGACTAGGGGGATAAAGAGAAAAGGAGTGGAAGGTGTAGACAGAGATAGAGAGAGAGAAAGAGAGACGAACGCAAACAAACCACTTACACTATAGAGTGGTAGGGGGCGGCATTCTTAGCCTATCATGAAGGCCTGTAGACCGCAGGAAGCCTAATAATGCGAGTAAGGCCTTCAGCGCATATGCTCTTTGGTAGAATTGACCTAAAGCATTTAGTTCTGATAGTGGACAATAGTCCAACTGGTCTGACACCCTACACATCACTTGCCTCTGGGCACTATATTGCGGGCAGACACAGATAATGTGTGTGAGCGTCTCATTGCTGCTGCATGTGTCGCATGTGGGGCTGTTGGCTATTCAAATAAGGAAGGCATATGCGTTCGTAAATGCAATGCCTAGCCACAGACAGTACAGCATGGTCTGCTCACATTATGGTAACCCAGGTGGTAGATGCATCCGCATATCCGGAGACAACGAATGCAAACAACAAATGGTGAAAACGTTCAAGTCCCAGAAGGGCAAGGTACATTCACGAGACATCAATCGCAGCTAAGCCACAGGGTCCGTTCGCAAGCAGAATCAAGACACATTGACCACTTTCATGTGCAGATCGGAGGGCTTCTTCGGCGTGGTCATTCCTGCTGATGCTGCAATGTCCTGTAAGCCATTGAAAGATTATGTTGTGTCCCTTGTCATAGCTGCGATGGTATATCTGTCGAATTTCTGAGGCCAGTTGTTCACTGAGTCGGTGGCACATTGGGCTTTGTATGCACTCACTAAAGGGCTGCCTTGGAGTCACTAAAAACTGTCCATTGTTGCGGTGGCTCCTGATTAATGAAATCAAGTGCCGCAAGTTTTGCACGCATCGATATGGTCACACATGAAGTTTTTAATTTGATTTCTTCAGATCTTGCCGGGATGATGACTGCAGCAGCAGAGCTGTTGAGTTTTACCGAACCATCTGTGTAGACATGTTGGCGGAATTTGTGCATGTTGTGAATGTGCTCCAAAGTTGCTTGCTTCAAAGCTTGCAATGGCACTCTAGCTTTCTTTTGATAATATGCATTGCATGCTGAGTGGCCGGATGGAGTCTTGTTGGGCACTGACTGCTCATATATCGCTGCAAAACCGTCTACTTGTATTGGCTTTACACGATTGCTTGCTCCTGATTACCCGCCGTGGTTGCTTAATAGTTGCTGTGGTGTAGGGCTGCTAAGCACGAGCTCTCGCGATCGAATCCTGGCCACGGCGGCGAAAACACCCGTGTACTTAGATTTAGGTGCACGTTAAAGAACCCCTGGTGGTCTAGATTTCCAGAGCCCCCATTACGGCGTGACTCATAAAGTGGTTTTGGCACGCAAAAGCACATAATTAATTTTAAAAATTTTGCTCCTGATTATGATACTCTTCTGAGGTGGAAATTGAGTATGTAATTTCAACGCCATATGTAGCTAGGTCGGGGCTTATTGAACACTTATGGATTGTTTATCTTATTACGCATTCATTTAATCATAGCCATACAAACCGTACTGCATTCACGACGCTATAGCATGCATTCACATTTATATAGTTCTAGGTGCTAGGTAAATACCGATACTTATCCCTACTTTCCATTTTCTATCGGTGGAGGACGTATAGTTTGGAGCGGAAGTACCCTTAAAAAGCATAATAAAAATGAATATTAAGGTTATACCTAAACAGTGAAACTTGGTTGCTGTTCATTCCATGCTATTTCCTTACTTCATGCACACTAAATCCTTTTTGTAGTCGCGGCATGTCCTGGCATGCAAATTCTGCAATAATTGGCACAGGCACTACAACTAAACCAGCACACGGTAAAGCGCACGCACGTGCACAAGAGGATAGACCATCCAGCGCCTTAAATGGCTCCTTAATAGTAGTTTAGCTAGTTTTGCAGTTAACAAGCATGCATACAGCAGTCAACATCACGTGAAAGTAGTTGCAGGGCTCCGTTACGGTGAGCGCTTACACCGAACGTTATTCTAAGCGACTACCCAACCCTCTTGCCCAGTTACGCAGCCAGAAGAAAAAGTAACCACCTGTAAGCAGATCCATCAAGTCTTTGTACTCGTGGATCTCCTCTGTGGGATCAAACCGCGTCTCCGCCTTTCCCGTGGAGTGCACTTCCGATCGGCACACGATGTTGTTGAGACGTCGCACCAAGCGTCCGAAAGTCTCATCCTCATCATTACTTGCGTTGTGCACATCTGAATCTTCATCGTACGCTATAGGCTCAATACATGCACCGAAACCGAAGTGACCTATTGATCCTGCCATTCTGTGTTAGCCAAATTACTGTGTAATCCCACACACACACGTAAGCTTGTGTCGTCGCATGCAAGTGCGCGTAAACGGAAACTCCAAATAACCCGCGTTTCGGCCTCGGTTTTCGCGCGCCCCGCATTCGCGCACTTTTTCCACGCTCGCAGTTTCATGCACTATAAACAATGACTTCTGCACCATTTCCTCTTTGTTTTGGTTATAGACAGAAATATATTAAAGTGAGCTTCTGCTATGACTACTACACGTTTTTCGAGTCAACGCATACTTCACTTTGCTGCCGTTAAAGGCGCGGACAACGGATTGCGGACAACGCTGGTTGCGACAGCTGCACCCAGGCCCCGCACACTCTCAAGTTCAACAAATGGCCACAGAGGGCGAAAAAATCGACCACGCGCTGCTGCTAACAAAACCAGCATAGTAATATCACTTCGGGATGCTTACGTTAGTTTGAACATTTTCCGCTGGAGGCGCCGTAATAAGCGCAATTTTTTTTGCAAACTTTCTCGTACAATTACCGAAGCACGTTTATTACATAAAAAAGAGGGCGCAATTATCATTGCTAATTTGATATTGTATTCTTTGTAAGTAAGTTTATTGTTTCTTTGTCATTATAAACGCAAATAGCGTTCAGCATCATCGATCTTTCACGTGACCTCTGGCCTGGATTTAAAATTTTTCCCGGTATTTTCAAGTACATGGCGGCACGGATTCATTCGTTCGTGCGCTCAGACTGGTTGCTTCTTTTTCGCTAAAACTAGTTTATTGCGCTTCGATGTCACGCGTTATTTAACCTGGGGTGAAGTGACGTGTTTGCAAGCGGACATGTAAGCCCGAAAGTTGGGTATCGGTCGTGAGCCATTCGGAACACGTCTGCATCGAAACGGGAGCTGATTCTGGTGCGGCTGACAACGGTAATAACGGTGAGTCGTTTAACACCGCTGCTTGAATCGTTATATAATATTCGTCTCATTAACTTACAGGCGGAGACAAGTTAACGAACTAGATCCTGCGCAGCATATGGCAGTCGAGATCCTCCGTTGCTGTTTCCTAAATAAACCGTTACTGGCGAGGCTGTCGTTATACACACACAATCGGGAAAGAAAGAGCGATATCGGAACGCGCGCCTCATTTTTCATCTTATTGTAGCCGTGGCCATAGGTGACTGGGTAGCCTTAACAATATACATATAAAACTTATTTTCGAGTCCGCCGGCAACTTTTTTCGTCCACAAAATCGAATAATCCTTTGGTAAAATGATGTGAAAGTACAGAATTTAATGTATTAAACAGTTGCAATCGTGATAATTCACTCATATTTCGTACTTGTTGGTTCCAAATGTTCTTGCTGTTCAGTTTGGTTTACCGTAGGGCATTTATTTTTGCAGTAGTGAAGCGGTGTATCACGTTCGTGCAGAAAAATAATGCATCAGTTTTAATAGCTTCACGACTTTCATGTATTTGCTTGTGGAACCAGCAGTGTGATCTCTTCCAGTGTATAAATGAACGCACAAATGTTCTCATTTGTGATATTAATAATACTTAAACTGTTCACATTCATTGTATAGTTAGGCAGGCATAAATTTATGGACAACAGCAATATTTATTTAACGTGGTGCTTAAGCGCCCTAGAACGGACAGGGTATATTTGCATGTGTTCTGTAGTCGCAAACCATTACAATATATATGTCACACCTTCTTGCATTTCATATTGCAAAATTGTGCTTTTTTTCAATTTCTGATTCAGTCAAAATTTCTGTTCCAGACATGCAGTAATGAGGATGGCACCAGTATAAAGCAACACACTCCACACACTAAACAGAAGCTGCTGCCTGCTACAACAAGGCCATTGTGTGGACATTGGCTGCTACTACAAGGTAAACAACATGTGGTTCAGAAATAAATATGCTTGATATATGCTGTATTGTCTTGCTAGTCTTGAGATACATGTCATTTGTTTGCAGCAGAAATGAATGTTTGCTCATGTTTATGGTTCAGTATAATTGGTTCGAACATAAAAGAAAACACACATGAGTTTGGCTAATCTGTGCTGTATCTCATGTGTCACCGTTCTGCCCCAACAGAGTCCATGCCAAGCATACCTTGGTCATCACAGGAGCTCCTATCCACACCAACAGAAAGGGGCTGGACCTGAATTTGCAAGGCTTTTACACCACGAACAAAGAAGCGCATGCAGAAGAATTTACATGAGATATCAAGTCTGCAGAGCACTGTGTCAAGACTGAAAAGAGCTTCAGCCACCATTCCACCAGCGCGGACAAATTGGCTTAGTCATCCAGGTAACTCAAAAAGGACTTTATGGAAATTCTTCGTCTTCAGATGCGCCTGCAACTTCTGATCAAGCACGGACGACGCTGGCCAAAAGAGTTCCATCAGTTTGCCCTTAATCAGCTTCCTGGCCATGTCAATTCCATTTGTGCCAAGTGTAATTTTTCTTCTATAAATGCAAGCTTTTTCATTGCCCATTCTCGTTAGAGATCATTCATCCTCATCCAAACATAAAGGTCAACCGATTCTTCGCTGATACTTAATACCAGTCACTGTCTAGTAGCATAACATATCTGTAGCAGTACCTTTTAGTGCATGTTGTCATGCACAATTCCTCTCCTGAAATAGCTGATGCAACATCGACATGTTTCTTGCATTAACCTACGCACTGTTTGCTATGCACCATTTTACTTTTCTTGATGTTTTTGGCCTTCAATGCTTGCAGAGCAGGGTGGCTTCTCTTGAATGCAAGCTTTCTCATTTTCCATATTCCTAGTCTCGTTGATGGTTGCTCTTCTTCCTCGATAGCCTGGGTCTTTGCGCAAGCTACACTGAATGATAGATTGCAGAATCTGGTTTTGCTGCCCCACTTGGTTGTGGTCGCCGTGTTACATTTCTCGGATGTGGGGGCCTGCTCGGTTACATTGGTAAGCAGTCTCTCGAGGTAAGCATTTGCTCCTGCAGTCCGCACAGCGACATAGACTCCCAATTTACACACCATGATTCGTGCTCCCCGTTCAGCCTTTCCTGCTGTAGCCATGTGCAAATTGTGCCTGCGGCCTTTCTCACTCGCAATTAAGCACGAACGGAGACAAGCATACGTGCTTACATGGTCCAACGTGTTTGAAGTTCATAGCCGCATGGGTGGAAAGGCCCGCATAAATGGCTGCCGAAGGTGATGCCCACGAAAGCGACTTGTCCATATTGAGACAAAGTGGGACACCAAATGTGAGCCACACATTAGTGGCCCTCGACAGAAAAGAAACATGCAGGTTGGAAAGGAGTTAACGCTAAAATGCCGGATAGTCCATTTCGCTGTGTTGGTTGTGGCAGCAGATGCCTGCATCACCTGATTGCTTCGCAATGGAAGTTGCTCATCTTCAACGGCAACTGTCGGTTCAAACAGGTGCGACGCTCTGTCCAATCTGTTTGTACTGCTGTTTGTCGCTCGTTACCAGACCACCACATGCGACGAAGGCAAGCATTATGCCTGTAAGTAGGCGGCTGAATGTATCCTAAGAGACCCGTGTATGTGAATGCTCACTGTTGCCATATGGTTTGTAGCCAATGTATAATGTATTCTCTGAACACTGTGGTGAATGATTGCCGTTTATTTTTGCTGTTATCTCACTTGGTTACGGTCGCCGTATTATGCTTATCGGGTGTGGGGGCCTGGTCAGTTGCATTGGAAAACAGTCTCTCGAGGTAAGTATTTGCTCCTGCAGTCCGCACAGCGACATAGACTCCCAATTTACACACCATTATTCGTGCTCCCCGTTCAGCCTTTCCTGCTGCAGCCATGTGCAAATTGTGCCTGCGGCCTTTCTCAGTCGCAATTAAGCACGAACGGAGACAAGCATACGTGCTTACATGGTCCAACGTGTTTGAAGTTCATAGCCACATGGGTGGAAAGGCCCGCATAAATGGCTGCCGAAGGTGATGCCCATGAAAGCGACTTGTCCATATTGAGACAAAGTGGGACACCAAATGTGAGCCACACATTAGTGGCCCTCGACAGAAAAGAAACATGCAAGTTGGAAAGGAGTTAACGCTAAAATGCTGGATAGTCCATTTCGCTGTGTTGGTTGTGGCAGCAGATGCCTGCATCACCTGATTGCTTCGCAATGGAAGTTGCTCATCTTCAATGGCAACTGTCGGTTCAAACAGGTGCGACGTTCTGTCCAATCTGTTTTTACTGCTGTTTGTCGCTCGTTACCAGACCACCACATGCGACGAAGGCAAGCATTATGCCTGTAAGTAGGCGGCTGAATGTATCCTAAGAGACCCGTGTATGTGAATGCTCACTGTTGCCATATGGTTTGTAGCCAATGTATAATGTATTCTCTGAACACTATGTGGTGAATGATTGCCGTTTATTTTTGCTGTTATCTCACTTGGTTACGGTCGCCGTATTATGCTTATCGGGTGTGGGGGCCTGGTCAGTTGCACTGGAAAGCAGTTTCTCGAAGTAAGCATTTGCTCCTGCAATCTGCACAGCGCCATAGACTCCCAATTTACACACCGTGATTCGTGCTCCCCGTTCACGTTCAGCCTTTCCTGCTGCAGCCATGGGCAAATTGTGCCTGTTGCCTTTCTCGGCCGCGATTAAGCACGAACGGAGACCGGCATACGTGCTTACATGGTCCGACGTGTGTGAAGTTGGGTGCAAAGGCCCGCAAAAGTGGCTGATGAAGGTGATGCCCACGAAAGCGACTTGTCCATATTGAGACAATGTGGGACACCAAGTGCGAGCCACACATTAGCGGCCCCCGAAAGAAAAGTAACGTGCAGGTTGGAAAGGAGTTAAGGCTAAAATGCCGGGTAGTCCATGTCGCTGTGTTGGCTGCGGCAGCAGATTCCTGGTTCACCCGATTGTTTGGCAGTGTTAGTTGCTCATCTTTAACGGCGACCGCCGCTGCAAACAGGCGGGATACTGACCAATCTGCATGAGCCGCTGGTTTTCGCTCGTTACTAGACCGCCATGTGTGACGACGACGGTGAGCCGTTTACGAGCTCGCGTCAAAGATTCCAGTGTATCTCGACATACAAATTTTATTTCTGCTATTGCACGAGAATGTACATACACTGCTGGTCTTCTGCCAATAAAGTCGCACGTTCTGTTCACTCACTTGTGGCTTGTTTGTATGGGCGTCAGTAGAGGCTCTTTGCTCTCCTGGCAATTAGAACGCACCGGCTACGCGGCAGCCGAGGCGAGTACGGCGCGTACGAGCGGATACAAGCGCACACGACCGGCAAAAAGCGGCCATATTGAATAGTGCTCTAAAAAAAAAAATGCGCAATTCCGCTTCCTGTTTTAGCAGCGTCATCTGGCGTCCACCTAGGTAAGTTCCATGCGCTGCCGCTGCTTATTTTCGAACCACTGCGGAAGTTACAGTTTCCCTTCTCTAAAGTTGTTCTTTATTCTATGGCTGCACCGCCCTGGTTCTCGTTTTCGTCTTCTGCTGGTGTTTTATAGGTGCTTCATAAGTGATGTTTAATATAAATAAACTGCTGACTAAAATTTCCGATGCGAAGGTAATAATAGCACGCGTTCTTTCAGAACATCTCAGTACCTCTGCCCTCTATCATCCCGGTGTTGTGCATGTGCTTTTCAGAACCAAAGTCCAGCGAAGCCCCCCAGCCCGTCGGAGACATCGGAAGCTAATGGAGCTAACGAAGCAAGCGCTGAGGTAATTGCGATTTCCGCCTCACGATCAACACAGTCTGACCGGTCATGACTGGGCCAACTGTCTCGATTCTGTTCCTACTGTGTTCATTGGCAGGATATATTCATAGATAACAGCAATCGCTCGTCGGTGAGGAGGTGCTGTCGAAATGGACCATGCATGGGACATGTGCGCTCGTTTGTTGTTAACGTACGTGTGTGTGACGGCCGGAGTGTATGGGATGTTTTGGGGCAAATATTTCCCGTGTTTACCCACATCGGTGTTCCATGCATTGCGATGAGCTTCTGGGTCCGTGCATCTAAGCTTTCGATGCATCGCTATTTTCCTGTCGGTGGGTCACTGTATATAGCTCGATCGTTACGTTTATGACTTACGATTTTCCACGTTGCTGGTGAAAACCATAACCGCAGTCTGGTTTTTCGTCACGTTAAAGTTCACCGTATTATAGGACAGGAAGTGGTATTGCAGTTCTTGAATGCACAGCTGTATACAAAAATAGCTGCGCGCGCGGGATCATTTGTGTACTGAGCCGAGTAATTTAGTTGATGGGCTGCAGTTGCAGTCGTACTCACTTAGTTTTTATTTTCGCCATAGAAAATTGGCTCATGTATGCATGTGTGCGTTTCTTTAATCAGACAGATAAATGTGTACGCAGTGGAAACTCTAATATAGCTGATATTTAATCATCCGATGTTAACAAAAAGTCGCATTTAGAAGCTGTCCAGCATTAATATGGCAGCAAAATGTCTATCCACCTAAGCCATTTCATCAAGGACGATATAACACGACCTAGCTGCCCGCTTCTACCTCCTCATGGCTAGCTGATTGCAAAATCATCAGAAGCAGCCTGTGTGCACTATAGTACACCATACAAGCAGCATGTACATGTTTTGCATGCTTTAATTATGTTTATTAAGCACCCTCTGTGCGAGCATCGTCTGTCAGGGCTTCCCTGTTTCTGAGAGTTTATTAAAAAAAAAAAAGACTCATTTGAAAGCCTTAAAGACAGTGCATGCATTTCTCATATGTAACGCTGTGATGTGTGTGCGAGGCTAATAAATGCGTAATCGACCATTGGTATACGAGTGGGTATGCCAAATTGAGATGTTTATAACCTTCCTAAAATAGTAAAAAGACATCTGCCATGAGTGCTTGACAGTTCAGGTATTTTCAGTGAACAAAATGGAGAAAAATAAGCTTTGCCTTTTCCTAAGTCTTTATACTCTAGTGCAAGACAAATTTAGCTATAATCAGTTATGGTTGTGGTAGAGCGAAGAAAGGTGAAAGAAATATTGAAGCACAGCAAAAAGAAATTAAATAGCCAGTGATTTTATTCCCTCTTAATTAAATGGAAAGAAAAATGTTCTAGCTAGATTTAGAAACAAGTTCATGATTAAAATATGACCAAGTTTTGGCAGATTTCACTAGGAAATACAGTAACTGCAGTAATATGTTAGCAAGAAATATCACTGAAATTGTCTATTTGTCACTTCACAATGCAGGGTCCTCTTCGTGATTATTAGAGGCGACATTCTAGAAATGAAGCAAGATCAATTCATGCCATTTACAGGCTTGCACACCACGCACATGTACGGAAAAAAGTTGCAGCATGCAGCACAGTGCTCACTGTGATTTCTGCTCATTTTGATTTGGATATTGTAATTTCAAACACAAGAGCTGTCAACAATAGTTTATATTTTTCTTGAGTATGTAAGGCAGAATTGGATTTTTACCAATAGCCATCTATGCAGGTTTTGTTATGAAGAAACTAAATACTGAGAAACAGCACTTTAACAGCCTGATATAATTGCTTGCTGATTGTTTGTTAGAGATGCTACATCTGGCATTGATATGAGCAAAAAATTTCTCTACATCTCAAAGGAGATAATAAAAAGCAGACTACTAAAACTTACTGGCCACTTTTTGAAGTTTGTCACCAGTTTTCACCAGATTTTATCTTGTGTATAGTGCTTCAGAACATCAACACCAGCAGCCTGAAGTTTTCATGAGATTTCTCACATCTGGGGTTGAATTTCACCATCCTGCAATGCTGTGTTGCTAGTTTTATAACAACAACAACAACAACTATTATTATTATTATTATTATTATTATTATTATTATTATTATTATTATTATTATTATTATTTACAGGAGCAACACTAAATGGTATATACAGGTTGGCAGCACAAGGTCCAGCAGTTCTCATTGTCGACACTTAACTAGTAGTCACAGTAATCTCATGAATATTGTAACTAGTATGTCCTATACATGGCACTCCAGCTTCCCTCGATTCTGGGCATTATCATATTCTTCAACAGATGGATACATTACATGCAAAATAAATGCTAAATTGTCAACCACATGCATGCAATGTTGCAACACTTAATTTGAACAGCATTTCATAGCAGCGATGTGCATTAGAGTGAAGGGTGTGCAAAACTTCATGACTGATTTTGATATGTGTAAGTAAATGAATATCTGCAAGCAAAAAGTCAATGATTACATGTGAGCAAAACATGCTTCTAGCTTGTGACCATTGCTAGCCTTTGGCAATATAGGCCAAGGCAGATGTAATTGCATTGTCTGCTCTGCATCAGACAAAAGCAAATTGAATTGAAAAGGAGTAGACCGAGTAGGATGTTATGTTTTTCTTTTCAGCTATCAAGAACGGTTAGACAATCAAATTTGAAAAAAGTGTCAATTTGCTTGGTACTGGTCATACTCACTTGCATCATTCACCTTGTGTGAGGGAGGTTGTGTAATTCACAAAGTTACCTGCCATTGTAGTGAGAAATTGGTCTAGTTGATGTTCATTCATCATGTAATGTGGTGGGTTCTACTGAAAAGCCATTAAAAAAAGAACAAAAGGACACAGTAGGTAAAAATGACAGAGCGCAGACTAGCAACTGTTTATTTTCACTAATCTAGGCATTTCTTTATCTTGTTGACGTAGCCCATATAAAGGGCAATGTTTCAGTAGTGAAAATAAACGGTTGGTAGCTTGTGCTTTGCCATTTCTGTCTGGCGTGTCCTTTCTTTGATTAGTTCTTTGTCAATTGTACTCATTGCATTACAAGATGTAACAATCAGTGCTTGCTCGGCTGCAGGGATTCCTGTGCCCATCTTGCCTGCGGGCCTTCCCGTCAGCTGATGCACTTCAGGACCATTACGAGACAAGCCACGGCAGTGGTCTGGAGGTGGTGTGTCCAACCTGCCGCATGCGGCTTGGCTCTGAGGTTGAGCTTGAGAGCCACTGTGCCCGCCACCATGCAGCGGCACCACCTGACAATGAGCCAGCGGCCGTGGAGCACCTTCAGCGTGAACTGGAAGCACTGCACGCATCCCTGCGCGTGAGACTCATATGCAACACTGTCATTTGCTCCTCACTATTTCAGTGCATGCCCCTGTACAAGTGCTGTTACAAAACAATGGTATTCTGTAGTTTAACTTGCTAAAGGACTTCAGATGTCAGTATGTCTGCTGTCCACAGGAGGAGCGTTCCTGTTCTGAGGAACTACGGACGGAGGTTTCGAGATTGCACGGGGCAATTGTCAGCAAAGGCGACTCGGCAAGTCTTTTTTCTTCTTCTTTTCATTGTTCCATTGGTGACACTGTGCTTCTTGGCAAAGCTTGTGTCATCTCTATGCTTGCTGATGGATGAGGGAAGAAGAGAAGGAGGGTTAGTGCTTGCTCAAGGAAAGTTGGTTAAATTGGAGGGCGTGAAGCTGTCTTGAGTCTGCATCAATATTACGAATGATGGCAGCAGAAATCTCAAAATCTCAGAAACTTGGAGCGCATGCTTGCACAGGTAGACAGTTGCTTGGTTTTACATTTGCCCACAGAAAGCTCAGCGAGTGGGCAATGATTACCAAATTTATAAAAAACATGTGTTATGAACATAGACATAATCTCTCTTGTCCATGATCTTTATGCCTTCTTTTTAAAATCGGGAATTTTGCTGTACTGAACTGGCACAGCGCGTGTTCTTGTGATACATTGGGACCCCAAAAGCTCATCTTTAGCTGCAGGAAGCTTCATACTGTACTATCTGATGCTTATGTGAGCATGTTTATTCGTGTTTATTCAACATGAGTGGTGCACACGCATGCATGGGTAGTCAGCCTTTTTTTTTTATCACTGCAGAGTGCACTTGCACAAAGCTCTTTGTGCAAATGCTTCTTTTTAAATAAATTAATTCAGATCTTTGTTTAAAATGTTTGCCATGGCACGCCACTATTTGACAATCCACCTCATGTGACTGAACCTCACTCGTCTCTTTCCTTGAATCCTTTGTTAATTAAAAAAATTCAGGTAATACCCCACATATATATATGCACTCTTTTACAGGTGGAAGCAGAGATGCTGAGGTCCCAGGTGCGAGCCTTGGAAGAAGGGAAGGCACTTTGTACGTAGCCATGTCTAGTGTGTTATCAAACAGTGGCCACACGAGTTATCATTCTTTCTTTTGCACGCAGTGACTTCAGAGTTGGTTCTAGCAAGGCAGCAATTGGGGAATGACTTGCAGCAGGCACATGCAGTGAGTACACATAAGCACTGTGTTGCTCAGAGAGGAAATTTGTATTCATGCATCTGCCACTATATACTGAGCAAGTGCTTATGCTTGAATATGCTCCACACTGCTAACTTTTGAGTAAATTTATCTATTTATTTACTTATTAATTAGTTTTAATATGTTCTGTATTGCTGCACTTTAAAAGGGTTATCACAGGGATGAGTACATAGTATGATAAAAAAACAGTGCATTGGCAAATAACCATGTAAGAAAACAATGCAGTTCAAGCTGCAAATATAGGAGAACACTCTAAGGCATTCAAAAATTCTTGTGCGGGTAATGACCAGTCATTGTCGCATATTAAATTCCATAGTTGTCAATTGTAGTTCATTGTCAATGAAAACAGGATAAATGTTTACAGAAATATTTCAGGTCCTGAGAAAAAAAAAAGCTGTACTTAAATTAAGTTGGTCTGAGAATGGAAAACATGTTAAATTCATGACTCTTTCTGTTGGGCAATGATTTAGCATATGTAATGTAGTTGTTCAACAAGGTGTATGGGGATGCGTTGAAGAAAGAGTGAAGAAGTTTCAAGGAGTCAATGTTACATCATTTAGAAAGAGGATTTAAACTAAGACATTCCGGACGAGTTGTTAAAAAGTTGCTTTCGCAGTGTTGGTAGATGAGGTGAATAAGCTTTTTCCGGATTGATTAGTGCCATCATATTCAGGAATTGGTCTTACGAGGGATTTGAATGTTAGCTATACCTTCTTATGAAATGCTGTTGCGAGGTCCAGATCGGTCTGATATAGTGCTCCCCCCTGCCCTCCACCCCCCCACTCATTTTTCTAACAATTATCACTTTTGAGTGGGTGGTGGGCATATTTGAGGACTTCATTGTAAATAGCCGTGGTGGTGGTGGCGGTGATGATGATCATGATATATTGAAATGGTGTGGTAGCACATGTCACCAAGCTTGTGTCTTTTTCTTTCTGCTGTCCTAATATACAGGAAAGGCTCCACGGTAATTTGATGTTCTCTCGCAGGAAGCCACCCAGCTGAAGACCCAGTTGGAGCAGCTGCTGCAGTCCCAACCAGTAAGTAGAATATTGCAGATTTAACTGTGTGTACCATACTTCTCGTTGGTGTGCGTGCTCTTTCTTGCCTTGTTCTCGTGAGTACCCCTACGTTTTCTCCTTTCAGGCATTTGTGGAGAAGCTGTCACAGAGGTTTGTGCACTGAGCCTGTTTCTCATTTTCCTTATATCATCATATTCAAAATTAGTGGTAGTGCGGCAGTAGTACCAGTAGTACCAGTAGTACCAGTGCGGCTGAGATTAGTTTTGTGTTTCATTATTTAGAGGAAACAGTTTTGTGCAGCTCCACTTACAGAAGCCTTCTTCAAGCAGTTTTTTATACTATCAGCCTTAATTCAAATAAGAACGAGGTGAAAATGACTTGTTTGCATTTCTAGCCTATTTCTGAACTTCTAACATTGGTTTAACTCATGTTGTAAAACATATTTTTGGGCCGCTCCGGGATTAATAATCGGCTACCGAGCAATCGCACGACGCATTTAAACATAATTATGCATAATAAGTGCTCTCATCGGTTCTTTATTTATGCTCATGTTTCAATTTATGCTGATGGTACTATATTTTCTATGCAACATGCAGAATTAACAATGTCCCTATAGATCTTGCATTGTAATCCTGCATGACCTGATGATGCAGTTGACACTCCTTGTTCTGTGTTATTTATGGCATAGTTGTCTGTCTGAATATTAACCTCAAGCTGGAATGATAAGTGCAACTTTGCAAGTTGAAGCAAAAGTGGTGTTTACGACCAGAGGTTTACTTTTACACAAAAATGTACATATGGAAGCAGCTACAGTACAGAACTGCTTGAGCATAGAGCTGAGCTGTTTTTTATTTAAAGTAAACTTCCTTTATCCTTTCTGTTGTGCTACAGCGTGCAGACTGAAGCTGAAAGTCCTCCAGCATCGACACAAGTAAGCTTGCTTACTTCCTTCTTTGTTTCTTTAACTGTGTTATTGCTCTATTTAGTGACACTAGAAAGTCTAAATGCCGCAATGCCCCCATAGGGGGATAACAATTTTTCCCTTTCATAAGACTTCCAACTCCCTGCGAGTTACTGCAGAATCGATTTGCCATTAAATTAACAAAATCAAAGCAATGGAATTGCCAGAAGATGCACCAAATTTGACTTAGATTTACTTCAGCTTTTGGCTTCTTTTGACTCCTTTTTATCACATGGGGTCTTGATAGTGCATCGACAATTTTCCATTGAGCAGTTAAACTTGTGGCCGTTGAACTTATGGGAACTGTGGTGTCTGTTGTCCAGGAGGTGTGCCGACTAGACGCCCAGGTACAGGCATTGATAGTAGAACCCACGTGCCCTGTTCTCACTGAGGGCAGCAAAGATGATGACAGCCGAGCAGCAGCCCTGGCTGCTCTGATGGCTGAGAAGCAGACGCTTCAGCTCAAGTTGGAAGAGGCCGACCGACGTCTGGCCGAAGCCAAGGCGCGAGCAGACAAGGCATGTACCTTGTGTGTGTGCTTTCCCTATGGTATTTCAATAAGAACTGTGCTTAGTTTGGCTACTTTTAGTCCTGTGTTTTAGCAGAGTTTTTAGCAGTGCTTTTATTATCACCTTTAGGACTGTATTATAACATAGTGTTTAGCACTGTGTCACTTTGCTCAGCTTATCATGCGTCAATTGGAACTGCCCGGCTGACATATGAACCAGGCGTTATAAACAAAGTGCATATTGTGTACTCGTAAAACTGGAACCTCTGCATCTAGAATTAATTGTATTCTGCTTGAAATAACTTAGTAGAGATTAATTAGTTAAACGTCATTACTTAAAGGGGCACTAAAGGCAAATATTAAGTCAAGCTAAAGTGATAGATTAGGGCTTGAGAACATCTAAGGTGTCAATATTATCGCAAACAGGGCCTTAATAATAGAAAAACTGAGGTAAATGCAGGACACGATCAGAGATTCCCCTGGGACATTCAAGCACTTGCCTGATGACAGAAGCACTCCTCAGTTAAATGCTGTCACTAGTACTCAACCACTCGTTACAAAAAACATCATTGTGTTGTACTATAGGATGAAATAAAATGCTACTTATGTAGTTCTATTTCAGTTTTAGAAAAAAAGAACTAATTGAAATTATCCTTGACAATGACGCGGGTGGTCGAAAGGGTTTGTTTGCGCTCGACTCTGCACCACCCATGCTTTCATGTTTCGGTAGTTTCATTATCGCGTAGTGCTGCGATGGTTTTGCCGGCTCGCGAAACTCGCACAAACTGCAAGTAGCAGTGAATTCAACTTCCATGTTATGTCGCGGGATGCCTGAACGGTCTATGCCACTTAACCAAAAAAGCAGCTGCAACGGGAAATCCACCTTGGCTCGGTGCTGCCGTCTGTCGGGCGCCGTTTTATTAACCGATGACAGCAAAGGGTGGTGATGGCATATGCAACGTCACCACAGCCCCGGTAGGGTGGCGGGAGGTGTGAATTTTGAAAAAGGTATTCGGACCCTTCAGATGCAATTATCTCGTAAGCAAAGTCCTTTCTTAGCACAAGACAAGCGTTGCGAGGTTTCTGGAATGGTATTTAAACAGTCCACATTGATTTATTATTTGCCTTTAGTGTTGCTTTAATCAGTTTTGCCATGCCCTCAAATAGATTTCTCAGAAAAAAGGGTGAAAAGAAAGAAAAGGAACTGCCATGCATACAACACAGACTTTTATAAAAGCAATTCAGCGGAATCATGGGCACATAGAATATCTCCAGAAACAGTTTTACAGCATTGCCATGAAGCCAACACCTGTAGGCAAAATTTGCATTTAACTTGTAACAGAATCGCATTTCTGAAACTCAAGGGTGCAGGCTATACACACGAAATTACGGCATATCATCTCATCATTGAAGTGCTTTACAAATGTCTAGCATGATCAGCCTTTTTTGTTGGATGCAAAGAGCTTACGTGAAGCTTCTGGCATGAAGCACGCGCTGACCTCACATGGAGAACAAACCCGGAAAGAGGTGCTGCATGGGCTCAAACTGCCGAAACCCAAAAATAAGTATGACTGAGTTGGCTTGCATGTTGTCCCTTTTCTGACATTTGCCGTCGCTACCCTTTACTCTTGTTTCACCTGAGAAAGATCATCGCACTTTGCTAGACGCCAGCACTGTTTTGATGAATTCATGTTGAATTGCTTTCCTACCCAATATCTGGGGTGCCATTGCACATAAACAAGGCTGATTGTTGTGGGGGTGTTCTTCCATAAAGCGAGATTAGACTTGGATGTCGGAAGGCTCTGCCGCATTTGTCACGTGGTGATACAGGTCCAATGCTTGTGACATGTGTGTCAGAGTCAATGCACGGTGGGTTTATGCAGAGGGAAGTGCAACAGCGAGAGGCCCTGGAGAGGAGCGACGCTGAGCGGCAGCGGCTCCTACAGGAGGTCAGTGGGTAGCCGGGGCTACTTCCCATGCCCTTGGCATCGACACCTCTACTGCATACCCTCTAGAGGCTACCCTCGTCCCTCGTGGCTGCTCTTTGCATGCACAGATGTTTTAACTCCTTCGGGCACCAATTAATTCTGTTCATGGAGAATTTAGTTTTACCCTATCTTTTCATACGTTCAGAATCATGAAAAGCATACAGCTGCAGAAAAAATTTTGAATTTTCATTTCTTCAGTGACTTTTGTCAAGTTTACAGAATGTGGACTCCGTGCGAGAGCTGTCGACATGAATGCCCGATATGAAAACATAAACTATTTCGTGTCTAGCACACTTGGAATGCACCTATCCAGCCACTTGAAAAATATGCGTGATGTAAAACCATGAAAAAAGTGAACCTGCTACATGACAACATACTGACACTGACAGCAAATGCCAAGTCATCTGCCAACCTATTTTTTTCAAACTTGCAGCACATGTCAAATCATAAATGTTTCAATATGTATGCAACACATTTTAAATATTATTGTCATCAGTCCTTTTGCTTTTGATGCATTATCTTGGCATGCACAATTGTGTGCACAGTGCCTCAAGGGGTCAATTCTCTTATACTTCCTTTTTTCCCCTGTGTTGTTGGTTTGCAGATAAGACTTCAGAACTTGATGCGTCTTTGTTTTGCTGGTAGTTATGCACACTGTATGTTTCTTTTTTCTATTCAGCACCGTTGCCTTATAATCTCAGGGTGTCTACCGACTGAGAAAATAAAGCATTATCAGGGATTTTGAATAGTCTGGAAATACTCGAGGAAAACTCGGGGAATTTGTGCTTCTGTCAGGGAAAATTAGCTGTCATTTTATTGAAAGCAGACGAAAGTTGTCCTAATGCTGGCTCGAGTAAAAACGAGAAGTCGTAACGAGTTGTCTTTGACACGATGTCGATGGCTGGAGGAGTTGTCTGTGTACAGTCAACGACCGGTTTTCCGGATGCCCAATTTTCGGGACATGCCTGATAATGCAGATGGCTTAGCAGCACTACCACGTACCCCATAGAGTCAATGTATAAGGACATCTGAAATTTTGGACGCAAAAACCCTTTGCTGTCCGATTTTCCGGACATTTTGCCGCAACCGCAGATCCGAAACGGCATTAATCAAAGCCAACACCGCCGTGTTGATTATCTCACCACCTCGAACTGGCGCTCTCGCACACAGATCCGCTGGCAGCCGTAGCCACCACCGCGGCAACGCGATGCCTAGCTGCTTCGACGTTCTTGCCATTAGGTGCTGTGTTTTTCATTGAAAGAATTCGACACTGTCAGTAATGTGACTCTGTCTTTGTGGTCCTTGCAATTAGCTTTGAAGCTCGGAAAGCACTATGCATTGCATAATGCCGGCTCTTGAAAGTTAGCGTTGCCTTAATACAGTAATGTTATACAGTAACATTATTGTATGATGCTAGTAATGTTAACACAGTAACGAAACTATTGCGGTGAATTGTAACAAGCGTGGGAAGGGGCAGTTGTCACGGGACACAGTACGTATTCTCTAATTATACACCCATGCACCCGCCGTCTCCTGTCGCAGTACAAGCACTGATATGGCTAATAATTGTACTGGCAGGCCTTCAGAGCTTTTTCAAACGTGTCTATTGCGATTTGAGCCCTTAAGGCCAGTAAAAGACAAGCATTCATTTTTTCAGACTGCCCGATTTTTTGGAAGTTTTAGCGGCTCCTAGGGAGTCTGATAAATCGGACGTTGATTGTACAACTGATTAAAAAGATGCTTCAAATAGTCCGTGGAGCAAACATGCAGCAGAACGAGGGCGATAACAGAAAGAACCTATGCATTGAGGAATGAACGGGAAAGGAAGTGTGCTGCCGTCGCTTTGAAGAAGCTTGAGCTCAAAAAAGAAAGTGTTGGCTGAAGCCGAGGTGCAGGTGACCGTGATCTAACCCAAAATAATCTATTTAAAGGAGTGAAACGCAATACAGAGGCATTGTGCATGGGCTCTTGAGAGTATGTCAGGACAGTTCAGGTTGACTTTCCAGCTGCTGAGAGACTCTCACTTGTGACAAAGTTCAGGCCTAATACCAATGAGCTTGCTATCAGCTGATACAAATAGCTCATTTTCGAAAATATTTGCTTCTGTATGAATGTCATTTTATTGGTATTTGAAGATGTTCGACTCGATTTGGAATTGGCTTTACCATTTCTTTTTCGAAGATATCTTATTTGCTGTGCATTTTACTACCTCTCCCTTCCGTTTTCTATTTTGAATAAAATAAACATTACTCGTTACTATTCAAACTGGATTAAGTCATTTTTTAAAATTTTTTAGCATGCTTACTTAGAGAGTGACAGCATCGGGCGACATGGTGTCAGACCGTCTTGACATAAAACAAGGCTCAGTGTCACTCATGGAATTTTGCAAAGGTACTCGGGAAAAACCTGGAGAACTTAGGAAATTTGAAAATGTCAACTTGGTAGACACCCTGTAATCTAGGTGGAGTGTTATTTGTTTGCATAGGCAGCAGATTTCAGAAATCAAAGCACAGTATTCGCAACTCTCAATAATAGTGTGCTTGCATGTTGCTATTAACACCTGTGAAGCTACAACATGAGCTCAGTTTGCTAAGACATGTTGGTTAGCACAACGTGTACAACTTGGACAAATGCCTGATATCTTGAGAAAAGGTATAGCACTTATCAAATTCTCAATAGTTAGTCCAACGTTTCCATGCAATATGGTTATGAGACTTCTGCCCAACGAAGACATAAGACATTGCCTGACAGGCATGTACCAATTCTAGGTACATTCTAGGTAATTCTTATAGCAAGGTTTTGCCATACACCGACTTTCAAGCTTTCATTGAGTGTTATTGGGAAGGTGTGGTTTGTCATATTTTTGAACTGGGTTATTGTGTAGGTGGAAGCTTCTCGATCTGAGCGGGCATCACTAGAAACATCCCTGGAAGTTGCCAAGCAGGGCCTGGCTGCTGCAGCGACACGCACTGTAAGCATCATTGAAGAATATTACAGGCGTTAGGTTGTGTATGGACCTTTTGCAGCAAGCCATTACTAGTGGCTCTCGGAACTTAGTCTCATATCATAGTGTAACTATCCATAGTGGCACGAGCGAGGTGAAATGTTCCATTCTCGGCCATAATGGCCGCATCCCAAAAGGGATGCAAAAATGCCTGTTTATTTAAATGTAGGGTCATACATTAAAGAACTACAAGGAGCTAAAATTGATCTGAAAGTCCTCCATTACGATGTTTCTCACATCCAGAGTTTTGCTTTAATTGCATTAATTGGTTACATTCTGTGTCTTGTGTGAGTGTGGAAACTCCTATCCTTTATAGGTGAGGGCCTGTCGGTGGCTTCTGTGTTGGCCAGGAGCATGTTCACAATGGGGAAAGGGAGGTAATGACACCCTGAAGCTTGTTCAGGGCAGGCGGGTGGGTAGCACGCTTGATTCGTGGCATCTTCTATAGAATATTGAGTAAATAGGGTATTTTCAGACTGCTACCTGCCATAGCACATTTGTACAACATGATAATGAATGCTGCAGAATTTTACTGCGTATGAAAGATGTTAATAATGTGGTAAAAAGAACTCCATTGCCATACATTGGAGTTCATTATAACAGGGAACACCTACCTGGAACTGAACTGACAACCTTACTTGAGGTATGAGTTCCGTCACCCCTTTCATTGCCCACCATACAGTCTTTTTCGCGGAACTACCTTTGGTAAGCCAAGTTTAATGCAATGGGAATAGTTGTTTTGTATTCCCTTGTTGATTAGCTGTTTTCCTGTTATAACGGACCGCACTGCATATAAAAATTGGCAGATGCACAACTGCTTGTTAATACAAAAGAGCACAGGTGCAGTTCAGCAGAAGCTACAGTAACGCTGAGCTCACTCACTACTGTTCTGAGTTTGCAATTCTGTGGGGTTGTACTGGTATATGTGAATGCAGCCGATTTGTGGGGCATTTCTAGGAGGAGCTGGAGTCGGAACTGGCAGTGGAGCGACAGCGTGGGGATTCTGAACTCCTAGCCCGCCAGGTGACTTACTGAGATTATCCTTGCGCATGTTGTCTGGCCTCTGTTAGACTCCATGCTGTGTCAACAGAGCTTCTTGCTTTGCATTTTCCTTTAACAGTCGTTCTTGTCTATCTGCTCAGTTGCTGTAACACATTAGTAAGTGAGTGTGAACAGGTAAAATATTGTTTCAAAGCTCTATTTTAATTAATTGAATTGGAAAAGGTTGATTAAACTGTAGAGAATTAAGGCCAAGCTTTCTTTTCATGAATTTTGTGCCAAAGTGTCAATGCTGGCATGTCAGGCTGATGTAATTGATTTCAGAGTATTTTCTCATTTTAGACATTTAGACAATGCTGAAAAATGTGTCAAACGTTCCAAGTGGAATGTTTTGTTTCTTTGGAATGCAGTCTAATCTTTGATTATTTATGTAGAGTTAACCCCCAGCAGACGCTGTTGAAATCTGCAATTTCATGGTGTACTGATGTAGAAACTTCAGGGAGGCATCAAGGAGCTGTCTTTTCGGGCTAACGAATTCCTTTCTCACAGTGAGAGTGACCATTTTGCTATTGCAGGATTGTAATTGACTAATACAGCTTAACTTATTATTGCTTGCTTAGTGCCCTTTAGGCACAATTTTCATTATTGGTAAATGCAATCAGTACCACTGCCAGCTATTTCGCTGGAGCAACTGAGGTATGGAGGCAGAACCTGCAACTAAGGTGAAGCTTGCCACCAGTGTTAGTGAACATGCCATCACCATAGAACTCTGTCATTTGAAGCTCTCCTCATATTGGCTGTGCCATGTAAGAAGTTTGACTGGCTACATTTACATGATATTACTTTTAACATGTAAGTTTTTGGGCAGTTTGAATCACAACAGCAGTAAAAAAAATTATCACAGCCAGACTTGTATGTAACGAATCACATGAATTAATTACACGTAATATATTACATTTTTGGTAATTCTCTAATTTAATGATTAAATACATTACACAGTAACATTCACTGTAAGTCAATTACTTTTTTCAGTAACCAACTACATGTAACGAATTACACTTTATTGACGACGTAAGTTGCAACTGGTGACGCAGGTTTGAGAATCTCTGGCGGGAACTATGGTAAAACAACCAACATCGAACTTGTTTTATCTAGGGACCTTACTGAGATGGTGTCATGCAGCAGCCTGGCGGATGTGCTTCTTCGGACAGAGAAACACAGGAGCTTAGTATTTGTTTCCTCATCTTAACGGGCTCTACCAGATGTTGGCCGACAAATTGAACTGCTGCTAGCATGTCTTGATAGCAATGGCCACTTACAAAGTTAATGTCAGGGAATCACAGGTGGATAATTTGTGTTAGGTTTTCATTGGCGCAGCTGGAAACGTCTTCTCCATGTCTCAGCAACATTGAAGGACCTCACTTCATAGATGACTCAGGTGCTGAGTAACAACAATCTCGTGAGCAAGATCTTTGTATGTTGCGATGCCACTTACTGTGCCCCCCCCGCCACACACACGCACATGCACATTGAGAGGGTTTTCATTGTCGCTGCTCATGTCTTCAAGACAAAAATGGGAAACGATGACCACCGAATGTTTTGAAAAGCCATTGTTAGTTAACATAAGCAACTTGTGAAGGGCTGCAGAGGACACATTGAATGCGCCAGGCCACCTCGAATGTTCTGTTTACTGTATCTATGCAATGTTAACAAATGTTCAGAGGGAAGTAACGCAGAAGTAATTAATTACATTTTAGTAACTCCTCAACTACTTTTGTGGGGCAGTAATGGTAACTGTAATCAATTACGTCTTTCAGTGAAGTAATTGTAATCGTAATCAGTTGCTTTTTTTATATAATGTGTACAAGTCTTATCACAGCCGAAAAATGTTGTGCTTACGAATGCATTTGGGGATGGTGTGGCTTTCCAGGCGGAAGTGGACGAGCTGCGGACCCAGGTTACTCAACTGTCAGCAGTTGAGGCAGCTCTCCGTGACTCAGCACAGGCAGCACAGGCACAGCTAGCCGACTACCGCGCCCAGGTTGAGAGCAATGCGGAGCAGGCTGTGCGGCTAGCTGCACAGCTCAGGGTGGGTACTGAACCTCAATGTGCCAGCAGTGTCTTGAATAAAGGAACTGCAAGATAAAATTATCTGGAAAAGATGTATGATTCAAATTGCAAGATGCAAATAGAATGCTTACAATGCTCTTAGTCATGAGTACAGAAATCAAGAAACTATGTGAACTAAGAATGTGTCGGAGAGGTTCCGCTGTGCTTCATTTAATAGTCACCACTTACATCTATACAGACATCTATACTCATCACTGCAGCAACTTAAAGGGGTGTGCAATACAAATCTCATGCGTGTTTCTCATTGTATCTGCTTCAGCTTTGGTCGTACTCGCTGTGGTAGCTTAGAGGCTGTGGTATAGCACTGCTAAGCACGAGGTTGTGGAATCAAATCCCGGCCAAGGCTGCCACATTCTGATGGGGGCGAAATGCAAAAACACCTGTGTATCGTGTATTGAGTGCACGTTGAAGGGCCCCTGAACCACATTTTATCGAAGTTGAGAGATGCATTTGAAGTTAAATTAGACTATTTCAGAAATACTCTACCCCAAAACGTTCTTCTATGTGTTCAGCAGAAGCGGAGTTATTAGCAATCAAACATATTGTTCGAGGTGATTCCGCTCCTTCTTCAATGATTTGCACTGTGAAGGCTATGGCGGAGTGGAGTGTGCCCACAACACTCTGCCTACTGAACGTCGCCATGGTGTGCAGTTCAAATTTGATTTGGGATGTTCATGTAGATGCCACTACTTTCAATTTGGCACCTATGACGTGCCACACATGCCAAACCTGCCAAACACGGTTGTCCTCAGCGAACTGGGCTGCGCTCAACCAGTGGACTCACCGTGCCACGCTGCAGTGGCCGTGATATCTACACTATGTAGCAGACCACAGTTACATGCAACTGCAGAATTTACTTTGTGAATAACAGGGCTAGAGTGTGTGCCCGCACTTATATGCTCTTGTCTGGCTGTGCTCTGTGGTGCGGACTGGCTTTGTCCTGCATCAGCTCGATCGGCGGATAGTAGCCACATCCAACTTGCACATTTTGAAGCGCTATATATAGCTCGATCATTACAAAGCGAAGCCTGCCAAGGCAACTAACCAGGAGCATCCAGGAGTGGCAAGCGTGCGTGTGGTCTGACCTTATTTTTTGCATGATTCGAGTCTAGTTGAGTGTTCAAAACTAGTCGAAATTAGCGATACCCTATGGCTACAAAACCAGTAAGTGGCCAAAGTTTAATTGCTATGCTGGTGGCCGTGGCCGAGCGTGAGCAAACAATAGTTAGCTTCTTTTGGAAGTATGTAATTGTTGCCGAAATCCGAAAGCAGATTTTTGCTTGCTTCAGCCTGTTTATAAAACTGCATCAATAAATATACATGGTAATTTTAGGAAGAAATGCACTGATCCAAACACCCTTCTTGACTGATGTCAGCTATTGGCCAGTAGCAGCCGCACATGGTAATCTGCTATATCAATAAATAAAGGATCCAGAAAAGAGTGAGGAGCAGGCTCCTGTTGAAAAAAGAGCGTTGGAGAGAAAGGTGACTTTGCGCTCCGCTTGAGAGATCCACGTACTGTGCACGACTGTAAAATTTGGCTGAGATGTTCACAGCAGTGTATGCTATCCGCAGACTGTGTTTTTTCACCAAGCCCGAGGGGTGGATCAGGGACCCTTTAAAAAACCCCATTTAGTCAAAATTTATCCAGAGTCCTCCACTATAGTGTGCCTCATAATCAGATTGTGGTTTTGGCACATAAAACTTCTGAATTTAATTAATTTTTATTATCTTTGGTCATTCATATAACTGTAATGAAGTGTTTCAGTATGATGTTTCAGGGGTAATTGGAGATCTCTTGAGGTATTTTTTGTCATGTGGTTGATTTAAATGGTCTGATGATGAAGATTTGCAATTTATGTAACAGGTAGGGATGTCCCTTGGTTGGAGGATGACCTGCTTTGAATCATTGAGGTCTCACAATGGTTGAGTGCCCCGCTGATACCAATCCATGTGTCACATAATATGCTGGCTATTAGGATGCCTTATTGATTATCCTTTCAATATAGACAGTGAGCACAGGTTTTCAGCTGAAACTGAAACATATGGACGATGGCTTAAGCTCTCCAAGACATTTTCTTTCATTTCTCAATCCGCAAGACATTTATTGCTAGTTTATTGTTGTAGCCTTGCTGAAATACTCATTAGAAAGTGCAGGAAAACTTGCGAACTGCATTTAAAGAAATGGGTTTTTATTTCATTGTCTCGGCTCTGCTGATTTTCAAAAAGTGACACCCTCTGTGGAGAAAGAATTTTCAATGTTTGCAAGATTTTCCAGATGACCTGTTAGTACTGAAACTGTTCATTGGTCGATTGATTGACGCTGGCACAGGAGCGCGAGTCTGAGCTGGCGACGTGTCGGGAGCAGCTGGTGACCAGCCAGCGGGAGGCTCAAGCAAGCCACGAAGAACTCGTGGCTGGCCGCGCTGAGAAGGTTGAGCTAGCACAAGCCGTGCAGGCGCTGCACCAAGCCAAGAGTCGTCTGGCTGACCAACTGTCCGCGCTTGAGCTCGAGGTGGGCAATCTTCGTAACAACCAAGTGGCGCTCGAGGCCGACAGGACTGCATTCGAGCTGGAGGCCGAAAACCTGCGAAAGAGCCACACAGAAATGGAGGCCAGCCGTGTTGCGCTTGAGACTCGGCTAGCTGAGCTTCAACGACAGTGCGACCAGCAGGCCTCCAAACATCAGCAGGCGCTGCAAGGTCTCCAGGCAGAGCTGGCACGAGCACAGAACAAGGCCCTGCAGGCATGCTCGGATCTGGTGGGTGCCAGTTTGGTGCCGAAGACCTGGAGCCGTATTTTGCCTCTATGATCAGTGCTCAGCAACTTGCATGTGCCCACTGGGCAGGGTGCCAAATGCACATGGGGCCTCGTTCGCACCAATGTTTTTCAATGCAAAGCATTCTTGTCAAATGTAGACTGGTATTTTTTCGTGGGCTGATCCCAAATGCAGCACTGTCTAATACAGAGTTTTAAACAGTGACCTACAATATTTATTTGAACGTAGGATTACCTTTCTTATTTGTTTCGGAAATGTTACCCAAAATGAGTTACTGACCTATATTCGTAGCAAAAGTACCAAGCTAATTGAGTTCCTCCATCAGTCCCACCTTAACGTCAGTTTGGAGATTATCCACGCTCGCTTTAAAGGGCCCTTCACCAGGCTTGGCCATTTTAAACAGACAAGTGCAGTGCACCCTTTACACACTGACGATTGTGTCTGCAAAGTACAGTGCTGCATGCCGTGAAAACAGCTGAAATTAAACCAAACGCCGTGCTTGCTCCCTTTCTAGAAAGCGCCGCTCCCAGCCAGAGAGTTGAAGTAACATGCGCTAACGCCGTGACGTAAAACACTGTCTCTCACCATGACACATTACTTCAGTAAATCGTACAATGTGGGACACGCAACGCTGCCACTTGGAATGTGCCACGCAGCAAAGAAGGAAGAGAAGAAAAAAAAGGAGGTGGAGTTCGTCACCTGAACCCAACGCTGTTCCTCTGCTCCGATACGGGAGAAAGTGGGGAAGGAACATCACTTGCTGATGCTACTCGAGGCAGAGGGAGAGCATCTTTCTAGTGGTAGTCCACTCACCTCCTGGCACTATGATAATGGGTCATTCAATTTCTTCTACCTGCTCTAGTAATAGACATATTAAAAAAATTATTGAAGTAATATGATGCCTAGACGGTGGTTTAGAACTTCTAGTGTATAACTGAAATATTCAATCAGGCCTAGTGAGGACTCCTTAAAGGAATGCTGTATATCCCACGAACTCAACGGCATGGAGGACGACATCATTTTGGGTACCGAGGACACCTGCGAAGCATCCAATGAGGATGACTTCTCTAGTAGTTCCGATGTGGATGCAGCTTGTGACGTCGACTATAGAGATGTGGGTTGACCTATATCCCAATTATTATTTATTTCTCCGAGAGTAGAATGTGTAGAGGTCGAACTATATTCCTGTTTCACCCATTTTCGAATAAATGTGGTAGGACTGCATTCGGAGTGCAGAGCTGTTATCAAACATCCAGGCGATGCTCAATGTGAGCTTCAGAGCTGGTAGAGCTCTAATGAAACAATGTGCAATAACTTATCACTGGACACATCTGCTCTCGGATTCTATGTGTAGTGCACCCGACTCTTTCCACAAGTGTGAATTGATGTCAGCAATGACGCACATTGGGCTTGCTCCTCCCTAACCAATGAATCCACCAGTGAATTTTGGCGCACCAAAATTGTACCAGTAATGTCAGTCTAAGACACGGTCAAAACCACAATCGCTGAATCCATGGACATTGAGTAGTTATGCTGGGTGATGTACTTGTAATTGTACTTGCACTAATAATGTGAAATTGTCAAATTGTGCATAATCATCATCTCTAATGGTGTAATGTCATATACCTAAACAGTTCTTCGTGACAACATGCGGTGGACTTTTCGCTTCAGAAAATTAACATGGTTTGTGAATGCCCTTCTACTGTCAAACAACAATGCTTCGCATTACATAGCGCTTAGCTGGTGTTGTGGCTGCCAAATGTGCGTTGTTGCTATTGTAACATCACGTCATCGTTATGGCTCTAGTTTCAATTTTGGTCGAAGGTTTTTCAGGACGGTCCCTGCAAAAAAGTTAGTGGTGCTGGTGATGAGTGCAAACGCTTTGTTGGCTTGGTGACAAAGCCACCGAGCTAGGCCTTGTCAAAAATCAACCTACCCCAAAACATAAAAATGCTGTCAAGTTACCACTTTCTGTCCTAGTGCTAGAATTCTAAGTCCATCTGCATGTTTACCTGCAGTGCCAATTTGCATGTGAATTTTCCCTCATTTTAGGAATGTAGATTGTAACTCTTGCACTTATGCAAAAATATTTTGTGAGAAGCACTGTGCCAGCACTTTGCAAAAACATGCTGCTGCTGGCACCAGACTGCCATCACCAGTTTTCATTGATTGGTTTACTTGATGAATCATCTCTAGGGACAAAACAGACCGGAAGCTTTTGGTTCTCCCTGACCACTACCTGGCAATATTTTTCCATGACAGTGATACTACGAGATGAAAGTGGCTGTGTGAACAAGGCCAAATAATAACATTAAATTAGACTTGCAGTGGAAAGTGTTATGTTATCTTTAAATAACTTAGTTAAATAACTGCAACATTTACTAAAAAGCTGAAGCCATATCCTCGATTGATCAACTTTTGGCAGTAGTATCGCATGACATACGGCATTCACCATGACACATCCCAGTAACAAAAGTGTTTATATCATGACGTTTCTGCCATCAATCATGAGCCAGGAATTCAGGAAAATTTCTTGTCACTAAGATGTGTGGCACCTGCTTTCTGTCGTGTCTGGTCTTGAAAAGAAAATGTCCCCTTAAAGGGGCCCTGAACCACTTTTTATCGAAGTGGAGAAAGACATTTGAAGTGAAGTTAGGCTATTTCACAACCACTTTGCTGCAAAAAGTACTTCAATGCATTCAGCAGGAGCGGAGTTATCGGCAATCAAACATGGCCTCAGCTGTGCTCCCCTTCCTCCTCCAATGTCTTGCAGTGCAAAGGCTATGGCGAAGACGTCACCGCGACGTGCAGTTCAAATTTCCGATTTGGTGCCTATGCCGTGCTAAACTTAAGCCAAATGCGGCTGTCCTCAGTGAGCCGCAGTGCGCTTAGCCACTGGACTCGTGGCGGCACGTCGCGGCGGCCACGGTGTAGCCGAGCGCAGCGACCAATAGCAGCCGCGTATTGGAGTGTGCTTTATGATGAAATAAAGCATACAGAAAAGAGCGAGGAGCATGGGGTTTTTGAAACGAGAGAGTTTGAGGAAAAGGTGACTTCGCGCTCCGCTTGCGAGCTCCACGGACCACGTATGACAGCAGAACTTGGCTGAGATGTTCACAACAGCGTATGCTACCCGCGGACTATGTTATTTCACTAAGCCCGAGGGGTGGTTCAGGGCCCCTTTAAGTTTCTTACACACATGAAGTTAAGGCACGGCTGTGCTTTGCTTGTGAACAGCTAGCGCTGCAGTGAGGCACGCACAGCCAGCAGAGGACGGATGCATGGATGCTTACAAAAAAAAACTTTCTGGACATACGTGTTCCTGAAGCACAAAGAATGGTTGCAGTGGAACTGAAGAACAGACTTATGCATAAAGCTGAGGATAATTGTCTACGTCATGGAAGCAGTGAAGGTTCTCGCTTGGTATCACACCGCCTGAACATGCTGGGCAGACGGAGGAGTTAGCTTTGCACTTTGTGGTGCATCTGCCACTACATTTTCGAGTTGTAAATGGGCATATTTTGTCACTGTTATTATGTTGTTCGCTGGTTTCTATCATCAACCCATTGCAGCCTGTCACAACACATACTCAGTAGTGGATCTGGATCGATTATGGATTGTAGGTGCACGGTGCTCTCATGCTGAGGCTCGCGACACTGTGACTCGCAATGCTTGGGTGTCTGGTTCATATCCCCAGCTGTGACATGGTGCATTCAGACAAAACAAGCACCGCAAGCTGTTTCATAAAAACCTGCTCCAAGTCTGCCACCATGGCCAAGCAAATTCTTGGGATGTGTTTGTTGCTGAAGTTTGCTGTGTAATATAATACATGATGTGAGGAATGACCACATTACATCTTGTAGCATCTTGCTTGCTCAGTACACGCATTGTGTCAAAAGATGTGCTTTCCACAAGCCCTGATTACATCAAGTGTGGCATTCTATCACAAGAAATTAGGAGTTCCTCTTAGCTTTTTATCTGGTCAGCACGCTTAAGGACACGCTGTGACATCCATGACATAAAGTGTATCTGCCCAAAATTTTCTTAGTAACATCCACTTCTGCTGTTTTAGGCAATGAGTGCATGGTGTCTCTGAATGTAATCAAGGAAATAGTACCCAATTACAATTTGGCATTTTGAGAGATATGACTAGCAAAATCTGTTATTTGGCCTCTCTTAACTGCTTTCGCATGAAGCTGTGGTCACAGTAAGGCCGTAAATATGCCCCCGCATCCGTATTTTCCCTACACAAATTGTTTGCGCCCTTCCTCATACAAATAACTGGTTACTTGCATGCATCCTCACCCGGGTTTGGACAACAGTCGGTGCCAAAGATGAAAAATGGAAGGGAGTCAAAAAAGAGTTGCAGTCGAGTGAAAGGTTTCCCACATTTCCCTAAAAAGTAGGCCAGATCAGTAGGCGTATTAAGTTTTCCTCGAGTCAACTTGCAAGTCTTTCTGAAGCTACATGTTCCTTGCAGGAAGCGGAGCAGCAGCGCAGTGCTCGGCAAGAGGCTGCCCTGGAGGCTCTGCGAGAGCAGCTGGCATCTGAGCAGGCCAGCCGTCAAGTTGCCCAGACTCAGCTGGATTCTGCCCAAGGAGACAAGCTAGGTGTGCGGGCTCTTTACTGACTATATCTACTATAGTCAGCTCTTGGTAATTTTAGCTCGGTTATATCAACTTTTTGATTCATTCAAATGCAGTGGAAAATCCTGGCGAGAAACCATACGTTTGGTTACAAAGGAGTGCTCGTTTAGTTGGAACGCGAAAGTTGTGCCAGTTCAATTAATTCAACCCCCGCCTGCACCCACTCGTGCGTCCACTGGTTAATAAAAGGTTGCAAACACAATAAATTCAGCAGGCAGCACTAATGCGTCTCTAGGTGTGAAGCTGGTTACTTTTCTTTTCAGATCGATGAGAACATTTAAATCCCACACTGAGGCAGCATACAAACCTGTCAGCACTCTTTGCGGCATGCTGCTGGAGTTGCACTTCAAGAGCAAGGCACAAAAGACGTTACACAATACTTCAAGCAATTAAAAATGATTTGAATTCATTCATTTTGCCACCGTTTGTTCATTTGGCCTTTTGGATAATTGGACCAAATCTTGCGGAACTGCAACAGTCAAATGAACAGTACTTGACTGTATAAGATGGTCCTTTGTTTCAAGCCATTCGACAGCGGTGTCTGTATGTTTGTCTGATTATGGTAATTTGTTTAAGGGGGATGGAATCAACTAACAAATGTGGATAATAAAAGGGTGCTCACAAAAAATAAAAACCACGATAATGTACTATGCACTCATCAGATTTCTTTAGTCCATGCTCATACTCTTCTTTGTGTCTCAATGCACAGAGCTGGAGGCCAAGTTGGAGAACGCCCTGGATGAACGGAGGGCCCTGCTGGATCGGTGCCTGCGAAGTGAGGGTGAAGCTGAAACGTTAAGAACAAATGCTGCTGACTTGAGGCGCCGTCTGGATGACTCCTTGGCCGCTTTGCACGAGCTGGGCCGAGAGAACCAGCTGCTGCAGGTGCGTTAAACAGCTGCGTTGTCACAGCAATCATGACAGTTTGATTTATTGTACTGCAGGATGAACTGCTTCTCCAAAGCTATTAGTTACTCCTTTTACATGCTAATTGCACCTGTGCAATAACCACAACTTTCCAAGTATACTACACCTGATCTCCTACTGGATCTGACATTGCTTCTCTCATCTTGACAACTATCATTTCAATCTGACAAACAAATATTAATCTCTTCTATGCATTGTATTTTCTGTCCAGACAAACACCTTTCTCCACTTGCAGTCTGCACATGTCATCCGTTTGGTTTTTGTTTTTTTCATTCTTTGCATCACGTTTCTTCTAACCCATTTATGCAACACCCATAATATTCCATTCCATCAGTTGCTCATTAAAGTGTTCTCAGCTTTCTTGCGTACTTATTTACAGCCCCAGAGATGAGGGCACTGACATAACACCAGTCATATAGCACTACTTGTATAAAGCAGCACTACATCATCACGAGATGCCTCACCCTCAGTAAAGATTTTTAACCCAAATGAAAGCTGGGGTGCTAAAAATGGCAAACAGAACACTGTTCTTAGAAGTAAATCGACAGAATATAATGAATTTAATGATTTTCTCATAAACTGCCACACATAGCAGCTGCGCTGCAATACACAGGATGTGACAGCAATGCTACTGGACCTCGGATACTGCTGTGACCTCGAAAATCGTTCTGTGCAATCGAAGCGATCTCAGAGGTCACACTGCTGCACTCACTCCTTTTCTAGTGACATCGCCAGCCATCACCGCTGGCCCGCTTGCTCATGTTGCCTGCATCTCAACCTGTACAAAGTGCTACGAATGATGGCAAATGACACGCAATGCGTAGCTACTTTGTGCCATAATCTTACAGCATACGATGATTCAGGACGCATGGGACAGGTGTGTACTTCGCCTAGACCTGGTGTCTTGCATGTATGCCCGTAAGATTTCGTATACAGTCAAACCTCAATATAACGAACTTCGATATAACCAACTTCAATATAATGAATTTCTCTATATAAAAAAGTATTTCTTTTCATAACCGTTTGTCATAAAACATGATCTATCTGAAACTCAATGTAATGAAGTGTGCTTGTATGCTATTTCAATATAACGAAATTTCGCTTCTGCCGCAAAGGAATGCCGAGGTAATAAATGGAAACTTCCCCAGACGCAGATGGTCAAATGATTGAATTCAAAACGGCTGCTTGCAAACTCACCTCTCAAATCGCACGCGGTATGACAAGAGCGACCACCGAAGTGGAGGCACATTATGTTCCGTATAAAGTCCAAGTGCGATAAGATCCTAGCGTTGGCCCATGCACGTTGCGCTGTAGGTGTGAGCGAAAGTGTGCGAGGGTAAGACAAGAAATATGGTGGCTTCAGGAGTGCCGCCTTCCCACGCGAGCAAAGGGAAAGAGGGGGAGGGGAGTGAGCTCGCGGTAACGCGATCAAGAGCGCACGCGAGGGGCAGGTAAGCTGTCACACGTCGCGATTTCTGGCGCTCATCTCCACCGTGGCTGCGCATGACTGTAAGCGTGGCTGAGCTCATACGCAGCAGTGCACCCTGCTTTAGAGGTAATCTGCAGCGTGTGCAAAGAGTGGGTGTGCTGAGATGGCGTGGCATCATGTAAGCTGTCTTCCCACGCGTTTAGGTTGTGTAATCTCGAATTTCGGTGACCTACTGAATCAAGAGGCAGACCAAGCATTCGCTCTCCGCTGCCGGCGCGTTTCCTGATGGCATCGTCCCAGTGCGGGCGATGCTATCAACCGCGGGGCCGAGTGCACGCGAAAGCGTTGGCTGGCTTCGCTTAATTGGCACCGCCGATGTGAATATATCGTCGACATGGCATGAAACGGTATCATTCGTCGCTGACTTCCAACTTCAAAATGAATTGTTTTCTCATTCAAATTTGCTCTTTTTGATTGCCCGATAATTTGGAAAATTCTGCGGCCCCTTTCTATGCAAGAAAAATTGATAGACGACTCTACTTATTTGCATATAAGATCAAATTTCAATACAACAAATTTTCAATATAACGGAGCAAATTGCCAATTTTACCTACTTCGTTATATCAAGGTTTAACTGTACTCATCAATAGGCATAAAACAAACATTTTTGGAGAACATTGTCTTGTTTTACACAAACATTGTTAATAAACGCATGCCTGTGCAAGTGGCAGACACGGTGCGTCACTAACTGACAGTTACGCACGTCGTCATAGAGGACTTAATTTTGCCGACACAATTAACGTTTGTACAAGTATGTCACACATAAACAAAGACAATTAGTTTGTTTTTTTTCGACATCACTGGTACGAAGAGCAAACATGCAAAGCAAGGGAGACACCTCGCTTCCATGTGCTCTCACGCCATGGCTGCCGATCTTGCCAGTGGTTTTTAGAACAGGCACAATTTTGACATCGCCTTATTCTATTAGTTGCTATTTCATGTCAGAAACAAATTGTAGCCAATTTTTGTGCTGATCTGAGTGGTGATAGATGCGAGTGCCTTGGCTGGGGTAATTGGATCAGGCATGCTAAAGCTGCCGGCTACGTAGCAGGCAACTTCACACGCATGCTGTGCTGCGTTTGGCTGTAGCCGTGCGATCACTCCCGCCGTCTTATGATGATACCCAGGCAGTTTGTCGTTCCATCAGCATCTAATCTGACACCGCATCCAATCATAACTTGTTGGAAATTTCTGGTGTGTGGTTGCTGCACAAGTTGGATGCCAGATCGTACCTTGTGTCTCCTTTGTTTACGTCAAAGTCACAATCACCACTTAGGCCGTCACTTTCCTTAGCATTTGTGTACGTATACACTCACAAGTGCAAGCTCTTGCGTTTCAGCGAGATTCTTTTTTTCTTTTTTTGCCTGTGCTCACCCTGATGATGTATGTTCTTCCTCTTTTAGTCTCTCCTTTACCATATGCAGGATAGCAAACAGGATATCTTTATTTGGTTAACCTCCGTGCCGTTCCCTTTATTCCTCTTTCTCTCTCTCTGCGCTCACATAGCACCGCACAAGGTGTGCGCACATCAGCCAAGCTATGCGAAGCACTGGCTGGCAGGGGTAGATATTACGTCATGCCCGTCGGCACGCCACCCCACGTGGCCTAGCTTGCAGCCAGTGCGTGCTCACATAGAGTTTCCTACAATAATTACTAGAGGGAACTCTGGCGCTGCAGTTGTTGTACCACCATGGGAATGATGGGAAGTACATGGATTTGTCTGATCTTCGTGCTTGTGGATTCAGACGTTCTTGTGGCTTTGTATATATTACGCTATGTAAATCTTATTGCTGTAAGTTTCAGCGCAATCTGTACTCTTCGAAATGAAGAAGACGCCATGAACACGCAGAATTGCTATTAATTGCAACGATTGAGCTTGTCCAGGTGGCCAAATCGAAACGCGCCAAGCGTCTCGGTGCACTGGCATGCCTGCGATAAATTCATAAGGGCATTTCATTAGCTTGTCGATGCATGCGTCCGTGATTTAATGGTTTCAATATCAGGCTCCTGTGCTAGAGTTCCTGTGTTTGAACCCTGCCGCCGGACAATTTTAATGATGTTTATTTAATTATTTATTACGCAGCACATTGTTGAAAATGACGAGTTTACAAAGTCACAAAGCCGTTTCAAGCCAAAAGGATGAAGTTTAGGCAAATCCATGTACTTCCCATAATTCCCATGCTGGTACAACCACACTTATTGCAGCTCCCATAGGCACTAACACCAGACTTCCCTCTAGTAATTATTGTATGAAACTCAATGCGTGCTCATACAGCTTTGAAAATACAGCCATCTGTTAAAAAGTGTGCTATGATCATTGTGTACTGGAATAATTGTATCCTCTAAGTGCAATGCTTCATTTTTGCGAAATTTGTTTCAAATTTTCATTCAGTATCTTTAACAAACACAACATGTGTGTAGCTGAATTGAAACAAAATAAAATGTACTGGTTTGAAACTGTTGGTTTATAGACTAAAATTCCAGAGCACTCAATTAGTTCCGAGCCATAAGTTCTATGTTTTTACTTGTCATAGGTGTAAGATAAAATATTTTCTAAACAAGTAAATAGCTTTTATTTAGTGTGTAATGTGCAGTAATAATATTTACACTTGGCTGCAAAAGTTCATGGGTCGTGGAATCTGAAAAACACTGAATTTTGTAGCAGTTTGTGACCATAGCTAGTAAAATCACACTACACCATGTTGTTCGCATACACTAGGACAGGCTGGAAATCCGAATGCTAGGCTATGTTTCGAGGTGGAGGAGATATTCGGCATTCTCTCAGATCCCTCAATTTGTAAAGTTTTGCAGGCAAGTGTTTCATACTACACATGGCAGAATATGACCGGATATGCAACACGCTTTGTCTGTGTCCCAAGAAATTGAGAGGTTGGCTTTCCTGTGCGGCTCAGTTACCTGGCTCTTTAACTTGCTGCATATTGAAGGGTGAAGGGAGGTAGGTAGGAATCTCGCATTAATATTCTGAACATAGTTTCGGTTCCAAAGCAGCGCACTTTCTTGGAAAGGCGGCTTCACAAAAAAAAGGGTTGTGTTATACTTGTGCGAATACGGCACCTTTGCAACTGAGCACCTTTTCGCCAGACGTGCAAATAACAGCACTGAGTACATGACTCATGACTTGACTAAACGTGACGAAACTGTGAATGCCTAGACATCACACCAATTTAGTTTCGTTGCAGACAGTGAGCCCTTCGATGTCAACAGTACGGTATCACAACCATTGCAAACACTCTTTTTCATATTACGTTTGAAGACTTGGAATTTAGAATTTTCAGAGAACCACTCGACGAGCATGTTGGTGGCCAGGGTGGCTTGCTATGTTCCATGCAGCTGTGAGAGCTGCTGTTCCTGAGGGGCGGGATTCTCAGGCGATCACTTTTGGAGGTGCTATCACTTTCATGAGATTCCATGTAACTCAGCACAGAACGTATCTGCGTATACAGTTGAAAACGTTTCTGGCGCTATGCTTTGCTTGAAATGTGTGTACAGTGCCAGGAACACCGTTGGCCGTATCTGCCGACGCATCCGGTGTCGAGTCACAGGAAATCTCGTGAAATGATAATATCTCTGAAAGCGATCACCTCAGAATGCTGCCCCAGGTGTCTGTGCAGAGAGAGCTTATGTTCGAAACCGAGATCTATACTATATCCCTTGCAGATAGACAACGCCAAGCACCACGGTCGGAAGTGGGCTGATGACTCACAAGTTACTCACTGCACAGGGTGTAAGAAGCTCTTCACCGTCACCATCCGAAAGGTGTGTCTCTGTCAAAACAAGCAACT
The DNA here is from genome assembly GCF_023375885.2 of Dermacentor andersoni. NCBI lineage: Eukaryota > Metazoa > Arthropoda > Arachnida > Ixodida > Ixodidae > Dermacentor > Dermacentor andersoni. The sequence goes on from NC_092819.1 coordinate 28,386,268, forward strand.
TCTCCGGGCACTTTACAAAAGCATGTGTTCATTTCATGACCACCTTCCTGTTTTGACTGTACGAAGAGAATCTTCAGCATGCCATTCACTGCTCCAAGAATTTTTGAAATGTTGTTGGTACTAACTTTGAATTCTAGAAACTAGAGATGTTCAATTTATCAAATACGGTAGGTCCAGTTGAATACAGTATGGTCCAGTCCATGACTGTCTTTCATTAAACTAACATACATATGAACTGGTTTTTTGATGTTGAAAACAGGCTAGCGCATTGTGTCCCACTGACTAATCACTTTTACCTGTGTACCGCATCTTGCAGCACCACTGCCGAAACTGCGGAAACATCTTCTGCAACGAGTGCTCAGCAAAAAGTGCAGCCACGGCGTCGTCCAGAAAGCCCGTCAGAGTGTGCGATAACTGTTACAGTGAACTGACCAAATGAGTGATCCCGCAAAACTACTTCCAGAAGACATATTCATTGAGACACGGGTGCCTGTCGAAGACACGCAGCACAACAGGATATAGCGTGCTCTTGTCTATGTGTAGTGCAATTTGTTTTGCGGCCAACTTTTATGCAGATGTGTTTTGCAGAACTGCTAAACATCGTGTATTTTCACAATTGGACTCGTGAACGCAGTGCATTTCGCATCAAGTGCCATCTTCAGTCCCTTCTATGTGAAACTGCATTCAGTGGCTTGCCACCTTTATTATAACAGGGACCTTGTCCACATAGAATCAAATCACACTGTGAGCCTGCATAGAAAAGGTGACGGGTGTAGCTTTACTAATCTCGTCAGACCAATTCTTGGGCAAGCTAATATATAGACATTTGTGCTTCTGCCTGTAGTCACGTGTACTTTTGTTATCTGGTCAAGTTGACAGATTTGTTGCAATGAATCTTTTTTCTTTATTTTAGCTGTAGAGTAAAATTGTGTAATGAATAACATCGAATGTTCCAGCTTGTCTGAAATGCTTGTTGGCACATATAGTGTACGTGAACTATTGACTTTTCTAGACTAACCAAAGAAGAGTAATTCGCATTGTAACCTTGTCGAAACAATTTGTGTTTTTGAATTCTGCCTGAAAATTTCTGATTGAACCCTCTGTCATAAAGTGTATAGAAAGTTAATTTGCCTAATAAAAACATGTAAGGAAATGATGCCAGGGAAATATACAACTGCTAGCAATACAAACTGTTTTATTTGTAGGCAAAGCCATTGTGTTAGCTTGAAATTATTGTTTCATTAAGATTACCTGTATAAATGTTTAATTATGCCAAAATATTGTGCTAGTTTTAGTTTAGCAGGCTTCATGTGTTTGACACGGGAGGAATGTAAGCACCGATAGGAATAGGAAAAGGAAGAACAGTTTTCATTTGATGATACTAATGGCCAGGTGATTGGACGACAGACCAAACACTTGTCTATGAACCATCTGCCTAGCATTACAAAAATAATCTTCTCATTTGACTTGTTTTTATTGATTACTGCGAATAAATTTCAATATTAATAGAGAAGTGTTGTTAACACTAGTAGCTTCAGGTGCATGTTGATGATCTTGCTCTAGTAAGGTAAAGATATACTTAGGCACCGTGGTATTTTAGCACTATCTATTTCTGCCTTTTGCTTGTTTCTTGCATGTTACACATGCAACATGCAAAAAGGTTTTTCATCTTATCAGAAGCCTTTTGTGTGATATACTAGATCTAATTATATATGAGACAGTGCAAACACTGGTTTGCGTAGGTCTTATACACACCAATACGCGTACCAAGTATAACTTGCAATTGCATTTTGCATAATCAGATGTCTTGGAGGAACACAACACAAAAGAGGCTTCACGAACCTATACAAACACTATAACTTGCTATCGCAAGTAAAACACTGTTTTGCCTTGAAGAAGACAAGTCCATTTGTCGAAACGTTGGCTCCTGCATTCACCTTGTTCACGTTTTGCTCATTGTTTTGCTGATTGTGAGACTTTGCTGCACTAGAATTAATGACACACCTCTGCATCGTGTGGTTGGAGATTAACGATTCAGACCACTGAAGAGGTTTAATGCCCTAAGGTAACACTAGGGCTATGAGAGATGCTGTAGTCAAAGACTAACAATTTAAGACCACCTAGGGTTCTCTGACAAGCAACTAGGTAAGTGAGCATTTTTGCATTCTGCTCCCGTTGCAATCAAAGCCAAGACCTCGTGCTCGGCAGCATGCTGAGCCAACAAAGCTGGTGAAATATTGCAGCAAAGATGCGTTTGCAATGAATCTTACGAAAACTAGGGGTTTGTGAATATTCGAAACTTTGAATATGAATCAAATAGTCCCTGCTATTCGATTCATATTAGCTTCAAGAATCCCTTATTCAATGTTGTAAAATTTTCATTTCTTTCAAATATATGAGAGATGGTAACAATTGCAGTCTTAAGGGAGACGACAATGGGTGTTAGGACTGTTCCGAATGATTCTCTTTCAGGATAGCTGTGGTTGTTGCAGAGACACAGAGACACCAGTTTCTGAGTGAATGCACGAGGCAGATGACTTCTGCTCAATAATTTCCTGTCATGAAATTAGAATAGCTCACTTTTAGGCTGCCTATATGTCAATTTGTTCTCAGCCATTCTCGCCATGCTTGCGTACCTTTAAAGCAACATGCGCTGGAGTGGTATTGCACGTCTCTCCTTCGGTGAACACAATTAGTAACGCCGTTTCCTTTTTTTCGTTACTTTAATTGCCATGGTGGCCTTGATTATTGAAACTGGCTGCTCATCATTTACAAGCTCTTCGGTTTCCAGGACGTCCATTTGTGAACAGTATTACGAGCATATGCAATTGCATATAAGCGAAATTTCTTTTGTTTAGCAGACTCTACACAAACTCATTTCATGTTGCTTTAAAAATGAGAAAGTAAGTCATTATTTGGCGGGAATTTTTCGTGTAGTCATATTTCATTTGGAAACTTCGTTATTCGAACACCCCTAATTAATATCAAACACTAGTATGTATGCTTCTAGTGTTGCCACGCCACAGCTGAAGAAGTCTGACAAATGCTTTTCCAGCAAGGCCTCACTGAAGCATATTAAGAAAATTTTTACAAACTCTGATTGCCCTGTTCAAATATACATGTGAAACAACATTCTCTCATCAGGCAACCACTAAAGACTTGAGTAAAATTTCTTGCATTTAAGGAGAAAAGGCTCAATTCTATTGACTGTAGGCAGCAAAAGCTATATTTATGGCCTCAAATTAAAAAAAAAAAACATGACAAGCTTAAAGAAACTGTATCAAGAAGTTTTACAAATCCCTAACTCAGTACAAGAAGATATTGCAGTTTGTAAGCTGCATCTATGCAAAGCTGACAAATGTGATGGACCAGTTTAGACCTTGCATGAAATTATAATGTTTATGCGGATTTTTCAAAAGTCCTACTTGCAAATTATTAGTATATTTCAGAGTGGTGTATAATACATCAATCTTGATACTTCGATACTTGCGTTTATTGAAATTTTTTCAATTGTAAGAATTTATGTAAAAAGAAAAATTGGCCTAAATTAAAGACTTACTCCCCACAGCTAGTAGATTTGGCTTTAACTACAACAGGCCTTATCAAATTTGGTGCTGTGGAAGCTGAGCAAAATTATTTTTCCATTTATTCAGATAGTGGTGATTCAGATTCAGTGCTTGAGGAATAGCTGCTTCTCTAGCAAAGTGGTTTCCTTTCAGCTCATTTTCTTTCTGGGTGCCATCGTCATAAAATAATTTTTTTTTTTTGCTATTTGGAGTGGTGCTAAGTGCATCTTTACAATGCTTTTATTTGAATGCAGAGGTTGCACGAGACAATACTTCTGCCACCTACAGGTCAGCTATACCAAGCTATGCTTTATAAAATGATGATGTAACTTGTGTATGTCATTAGAGCAGGTGAGTTAATATTTTTAATGAAGGAACATAGTATGTGTACAATAAATATTTAATTAGTATGTAATTACAACAGGTGTCCATAAAATGCACAGAGTCATTCTCATTCCACCTTGATTTCTATGGACTCTCCAGCACCTTCACATAAAATTATGTAAATTTGATGCATTTATGAACAGTTTATTGTAATTTGTAGCTGAAGGGACTAACACTACTTCGCCTTTCTGGCAAAACTGCAGCCTCTTTTTTTTTTACAGCGAAGCTGTTAGCTGCTCATAGGTCAGTATTTTTCGCGTCCGCATCCGTGGCAAAAAATGTGGGTCGATCCCAGAGATAGTGCAATACCGCGCGAACCCACAGCCGAGGTGAGGCAGGCTTCAAGCACTCGGAAAAGTGAGGCAAGAAGTGCATACATTCTTTGGAATCGCCTATACAACATACAGAACAGTATTCATTTCAAATAACAAGCACAAAACAAACATCCGAACCACAAAATATATGATAAAGCGCTCCTTGAACAATGCGAAGCACACAGCGCTCCCTGCATGTTTCCTGATAAAGACTAGTGTTGCGCAAGCTGCCCTGGCCCTGCAACGTGGGGAGTGAAGTCATTGTCGTTTCGTATATAAAAGAACCAGCCTAGCAACTGTTGTTGCAACACCGCTATGGGTAGGCAGTACATACTTGGGACTCCCGAGGAGCAACGTGAATACGAGTAGAGCCAAAGGGAAAAGGAAATGGCAATATGACCAGTGGCGGCGTGCTGTCATAATTGACAGCATGAGTACTGCGGGTCCGGGTATAAGTGCTGAGCATGACTGCTATTGATTCTGATTTCGAGTGAATCCGGCTTGGCCTCATTTCGATCACTGAGGGAATTATACATATTTATAACCTCTGCATGCAAGTGACAAAGTTTCCATTCCTAATAAATGCTGTAGACTATTAGAAGATGTTTTTTTTTTTCATGAGCCTCTAGCATTGCCTATTGAATAGAGAAGCAATACAGAGACATATCATTCACATACATTCCACACGCCGTTGATAAAAGACTTTGCAGGTTTTTTTCAGGGTCAGCAAAGAATGTAAAGCAATTAAAAATGAGGTGAACATAAAGCAACATATTTATTTTCTAGAAATAGGCTACTCATGCCATTAGGAATAATTGTTAGTTGGCTAGCTACTTCTCTTTAAAAAATATAATAAACTTTGTTCTGTGCATACAGGGTGTCCCAACTATCATGCAAGATTTTAAAATATGCAAATGCCACGTGGGTGTACAGAACCAAGGTAATGTTTGCCGTTGCTTGGAGATACTTGAAGATTTTTTTTACATTCCACTCCTAATTAAAGAATTAGCCTAAATTAATCAACTTCTCAGATATAATTACATGAAGTGTCAATGAGAAAATTGTAGAGCAACATGAAAAACTCCCGATACAGCTTTCTGTTGCTCGAAATATGCTACATAAAAGCGCTTTTCCAAACTTAAAAGCAGCCCACAAATACACGCAAAGTTGCTCTGCAACTGATTGCTCAAGGCATTTTGCATGTATTCGCAGGCTTCTTTCATGCTCAGAAAAGCACCTTTATCTAACACATACTGAGCAACAGTAAGCTGTACCAGGAGATTTTCATGTTAACTGCTCTAATTTTCTCATTGACACTTTTCACAAGTTTGCACTTATGTAGTGTGTTGCATTCATTCAAGGAAAAAAGTGTTACAGCGTCGCATTTTAAAGAGATGCAAACTTGACGAGACTGGCCAAATAATAAACTACTTTGCCAAAACAAGACAACAAATTCATATGTAGGCTGCCGAAACATAATTTCTATCAAGTGGCTGGAAATTATTGAGCAGAAGTGGTATGCTGCTTGAGTTTGCTCAGTAACGTAACTGGTGCCCCTGTGCAACTACCTCAGGTCTATACTGTGGTAGAATAATTTGAAAGGCCTCGCTTGCATTGGTCACTGTTCCTCAAGACTCCAATAAATCGCATCCTTTGTATCTGAACAGAAATGAATATTCGTCCTCTTGAATAGCAAATTCTCATCAGAGTAGCAATGACTATACAATCTTGACAAATTTGAATATTTGCATAGCCCTAGTTTTAGTAAGGGGCTTCCTCTCTCCAGCACTAGACCTGATAACCAGCAAATTGCAAGCAGGCAGCCATGCAATACATATGGTAAAGAATGACAAGAGAGTTCGTAGTGGTTGGCTACAAATTTTGACCACCTATGTAATGCTCAGTACATAAGCATTTCTGCTTTTTGCCCTAATGAAATGTGGCCACTGTGGCAGGTAATTGAATCCACAACTTTCTGCAGCAGAAAATGCTATACCCACTGAGCTTCAATAGTGTGCCAGAAACATTTTTTTCAGGTGCACAGAAATTTGCATGTAGCAAATAAACTTTTAAATACCACTGCACTTTAGAATTCCTTCTACAAATGTTCGCAGGCATCAAGGATGATTCTCTTCACACAGGAAATACCCAGCCTTCATTAAACAATTCATTAAATATCTGCCAGAGTGTAGTGCATACAGTAGTCAATGTGAAAAGCGGATGAAGGAATCCACCCCTTGACACAACTTTGGTGTTCAACAGCTCGAGTCTTTATTAGGCACTCAAAAGTTCTATGCTATTAACAAAACAGCTAGGCATGAATGTTGGCAGCCTGCCCACAACAATGCACTCTCATTAAGGAGACACTATACGCAAACATTGAATCAACCTAAAATGACAAAATGCATTATAGTAACTTCACAACATTTGTTTCAGGCCAAGAGATTCAGTTGCACAGAAAATTGTAAATAAAGTGGTCACTGACTACATTTTTCATGATCAAACAGGTCATTCACAATCGTTGTCTGGTCAAATGGATTGCCTGCATAGTTGCCCCAGTGAGTCCAGGAGTCATTCTCCATCCGGTACTACTGCCTGCTTCAAGTGAATCATGCATAGTGGTTGTGCAACTTGCTTGTAGAAAGTGCCAATAGAACAGCATGAAGCAATAGCATCAACGAGTTCTCTAGTAAGTCCAAATCGGCCTGGACAAACTACATTTAAAGGCATCGCAATGAACCTTGTTTTTTAGTACCAATAATCTACTACAATTCAGCAGTTTAAAATGGAACGTGTTGCAGGATCTGGTACTGGTTGTTCAAAGCAGCAGCACTAATCCAGTATTTCGCTTGCATTTGATGTCACTTGAAAAAGCTGGTTTAAGGAATGGACTCCTTTGTGCCCCTTGCAACAGCGATCGTTTAATGAAACGCTGATCAATTGACGAAATAAAATTTCAACTCCCAAACTTCCAATTTTAGTTTGACTCAACATTTGCCTTTGGCATCCCTTCAAGACACTTGTGACCCTCTCTTGTGCGCTGTGAGAGGGGGCGGTGCAGACTGCGGAGGCAAATTTCTCTTTCCAGTGCACGCCGCGGATGAGAAGCGCGCTGCAACCAAGGAAGGAAGAGCCTGGTGCTGTAATAAGGCAACAAATTTATTTTGGCATGCTCCACAAGTACATCACAGCAGGGGGGGGTGGCCTAGCTTGCTAAACAGCCGGAGGGGAGGACTCCTAAAGCTGGGCTGCTCCACGGGTCCAGGGAGAGCAACACTGTGGAATGTGTCATCTCTGGCCAGCACGGGGGGCATGTGCAGAAACAAAATGTACAGCATGCACAAACACTCCGCAGCCTCCTGCGCAAACACGCGCCCTCTCTCACACATAAATAACCTCTGGGGGGAGGGAATACTGCGGGGACTAGCCGTCTGTCGCTCCTCTCGGGCCTGGGGGTCCGCACCTGCGTACAGTGCAAGTGTACAACTTTGTCAGCCTTTCATTTCCCAGGTTGTAGAGCGTTTGCTTAAGATGAATAAATGAAACATTGACAGGAGATGCCAAAGACCGAATGACTGATTAGTGGTGTTTAACGACAAGGCAACACTGGAGCCATCAGAGACTGAAATGGAAAGCTCTATTAATTCTGATCACTTGTTTTTCTTTTTTTGATTTACATCTAAACCTAAGTACACAAGTGTTTTTGCATTTTGCCGTTGTTGAAATGCAGCTGCAAGTGGACAGGAATCGTATCTGACCTGCTCAGCAGCAGAATGCCATAGCAGCATGTGTCAATGAACTTAATGGTGCAATCTGGTTGCCCATTGCAAAGAACTGCTTATCACACGAAAGACAAGCACCTTCATGAACACGTCTAGTAATGTCAGGGGCCACAGTGTCTAAAGGTATTCAGTGCAATGCGGAGTAAGCTTCTGCAATTCAGTCATAAAAGTTCACAGAACTTTTAGATGACTGCGGCAAAATTCGATGACAATAGTACAGAAACTCCAATATGGAATATTTCATCTGCCCAATAGATAAAATCACGAGGATAGCAAGTACCATTGTCTAACAGAGCGACACTCAAACAATAATGAACAGTAGCATATTTTAGCAAAATAAGTGAAAACTTCAATCCACAAAGCAACTAGTCAGACAGCCTTACCATTGCTGCCTTAAAGGCATGGCTTACCTGTAAGGTTTAGTGCTCTGCAAAGGTTCGCAACAAATAGAAAGGAAGGAAACTGAAGGGTTCTATGCACAGGAGATTAGAATATTATCTTGCACCTCCAATAAAACTATGTATTTTGAAGGAGTACGGAAAACAAAATTTATGTTTTTTTTTGTAAGGATAGCTGACAAGTGAGGCTTCAATTCCCCAATTGCGCAGTAAACTATGAATTGTACTGATTGCCGGCTGTTGACCAGAGATCAATGCGCCATGAAAACGGGGCTTGAGGTCATGTGATATCAGTGGCACATGGGCTACTGACACATGGCACATGACTACTGCACTGCGAGCATTTCACTGGAAGATTAGATAAGAGAAGGTGAGAAGGGTACCATGGATTCCTAGGGAAGTGACAGCAGAGGACCAAGCTTGCCCTGTGTTTGCAAGTGCAGAGTGAAACGATGCACCATGTGCACAGCTTTCGGTGACACTGCCATTGTGTGGCTTGCAGCTACTGCAGAAGTTATTGCTACTGCATTAGTGTTATCAAGGATGACTGATCTGTACCAGGGGTTTGTGATACCACATAGCCACTATCTCCTATTTTCATGATGTAAAGATAAGCTGTTAACGCACTATGCAAAAAACTGCACTGGTTTCGCTATGCATACTGAACTGACCGTATTAAATGATTCCATTTTTGTCTGTTGCACACTTCAGGAATTCTGGAACCATACTATCATTACAGAATGGGAAGCTATCTACAGACCTGCCAAACCTAGATTTTGAAAAACACTACGATGGAAAGCAAAAAAATACTGAAAGTCGTTGCAAAATAATAAAGATTCTAAAGATTAAAAATAAAGTTGGTTCTTTAGTTGCAAAAAAGGAAAGATTCATTTCTGGAGACAACTTATCTTAAATGTGCTGTTACCAAGACATTTTCTTGCAAAGGTGAAAGCTCAACATTTCTTGCACCTTTCACAGCACAGGCATGTCTTACTTCCGCCACAGCTGCGCATAGTGCAGCGGGGTCGCGATTTTGGAGGTAATCTGCGGTGGTTGCAAAGGCAAGGCGACCCGAGATGGATGGTGCCTTCGTGTGTACTGTGTTCGTGCACATCTTTCACACACTGGAGAGAGGCAGCATGGAGGGGAATTTGCTTAACGCTGCTACTGCTCTTCATCATGGCAGCATTCTGACAGCGAGTGTCCGCAGACATCAAGTGCATGTTTGCCAGTGCATGCGTGACACCAATTTAGTAAATGAATGCTTGTACGAGTTTAAACAGCCAATAAAAGTACTAACCTTAATTCATGTAGCTGCCTAATAATTTGCTATCGAAATCAATGCTTCATTTTTTTGAGCTAAATTGCAACTTTTTCACAGTGTGTTGGTCGCATGCAGTTATTTCTGTGGTGATGTAATTGGCGGTGCAACTTAGTATGCACGAAAAAAACATGTTCATTAATTCAGACTATTTTGAAAATCCTGACTATAGAAATTAGAGCCAAAGCAAATATTAAATAGCTTCACATTTGATTGAATATTTGTACAAGCCTAAATGAAATAGAAAATTTGTACTCCAAAATACAAACAAACAAAAAACACACTTTTAGAGAATCGGCAAATCTTAGGGGCTTTAAGTTTCAGGTAAAACTCAACAATTCCCTATTTTACACACCAAACGAAATTTATGAAGACCATGCTAAACCTGATTTGTTCATGAAGTTTACCATTTTGTAAAAAAGTATAAATTTGTCCCAAAGCTAATGAATCCCGCCTACCTTTTGTGAGCAAGTGGACAGGATATATTACAAATATTAGTATATGTTTATGGTATGTGCCTCATTTTCTCTTAAAGCTAAGTGATAACTGGCACACATAAAAATATATATTCAGAGCCTGGTAGCGTTGAGTTGTGAAAGCTTGTTGGCGTTTTAGTAGCCGCGCTTAATGAATTTGACAATGGCAAACTGCATTGCATTTTTCATATGTTGCATACATATAAATGGCAGTAATGCGCTAGCAAGTGAATTAATGCAGCAATGATGTTTCTCTCCATAGAAGATGGCAGCTGTGACAAGAGGATGTTTACCTAACTACATTACTTTCAAAGAAGCATGGGAAATTCACCTAGTTGGTATTTTATTAATTTTGTTGCAAGAGCAAATATGAGCAGTAAAACAGGACTACAACAGACAAAAAGGATAGGCTCAACAGGTCTGAACAAAATGCTAAAAATGCATATGATATTGATAATGTACGTCAGCAAGGACTCTTAAGACAAGGTAAAGCATCTCACCTACAGTGAAGAGGATGCCTGTGTGCAATACTCATCGTACATTTTTCTTTGTTAAATAAGTGCAGAGAAATAAGTAAAGTAAGGATTGCAACACTTGTCTCGATTTGTCGTTTTTATTAATGCTGTTTCTTATAAGTAAAACTCTGAGGACACCTAAGCACTTCTGATGAGTTCTGGATGCAAAAGTGTTAATGACCAATTGAACCCCAATGAGTGGTTCGAGTTAACTACTCGCAGGCAAGCAAGCGCTTTGAGACACTTGCCAAACGCCTCCTAGACAGCGCAAGGCCGATTCACTTCGATCTGTGATATTATACTACCTTACCCAACCGCCATATAATTTAATACGGTTGCTCCAGAGTCGCGGTGATTTTGACGTCACCATTTTCGTCAAACCGAACTTGGCAATGAAAATATCGGCCCAAGTAGCGTGATGCCATAAAAAGAGCGCACAGGCTTGCTTTCTAGGAAGCACTGGCTTAGTCCAGTGGGCAAGGCACTCCATTTCTGAGTGTGGGGTCACAGGTTCAAAACTCACCACTGCCAATGTTTTTCCTTTCGAATGCATTCCGTTTTTTTATAAATGACTTTATAGTGATTACTGAGCCAAAGTTAGTTCGCAGGTGAGAGCTTGCACAGACAAGGAACGTGTGGATAACACAGGCTTTTGAGAGCGAGGGTGACGTGGCATCGCAGCAATGCCCTCTCCCCTCATAACTGGCGCACCAGCAGATGTTCCCTTTCCCCATTCTGCTCCGCTGAGGCACGTACAAGACGTGGCATCGCAGCCAATGGAAATTTAGGTGCTGTTTTGCTGCTACAGGCATCAGCTTTTTCACTCAATGGGCCATTTAATGCTTTCGCATTAATAACGCCTGACAACGAAGATTTGTAGAGATGAATTCGTCATGTGATTTGCAACTTTTTGCCATTACAAGTTCCAGTGAAGGATTTCCCTTCTTTAAATGAAATGTTTATGTCCGAAAGAACACCATTGTCTGTATTAAATGTTCATAAAGGTTGCCAGAAAAATCCTGGACTTAAGGCAGCCAAACAATAAAACCCCAACTTTTCAATATAGTTAAGGGAACGAAGAAGTGTACGTATATTCACAGATGGCTTTTAATGGTGGAGCCAACATGCGTAGAGCAGCAAAAAATCTAAACTCTTCTTTGTCATCTCCAAGGCCCCCACAATGTCTTCTTCCCACAATTAAAAGCGAAATGTCCTATCTTGAACGGTTTGGCAAATGATGCATTGTGGTCCTTGTGTGCATGTCTGAGATTTTCCCTATATTTGCTGCTTTTTCAGTGAATAGATAGATTGGCGCTTGTCCTACGTCACTCTCCTGCTCGTGATTGTCTTAGTTGGCGTGATCGCTTAGTTCTTTCCTAGTTTGATTACAGACTGTACCAAAGCCCCCCAGTGGAAAAAGCACCTTATTGGTGCGGCTCATCGGTCCGAGAAAGTACAGTTTGAGGCGGCTGATGTGGATGATGTCAGAGAGAGGTGAAGGCACAGTGGCATCCAGTGGAGACACTTCGTATGTGACAGGGGTCACCTGGAAGAGGATGCGGTAAGGGCTGTAGTATCGCGGGAGGAGTTTTTCCGAAAGACCAACACGGCAAGTTGGATACCAAGCTAGCACAAGAGCACCTGGTTTGCATTCCACATCGTGATGGCGCTGGTTGTAGAGGCACTTATGGCGTGTCTGAAGCAGACAGACGAATGCAGGCAATCTGGTGTGCTTGAGTCGCTGTGGCTATGGCATCCCGAGTGTACTCTGTTGGCGAGTCGAGTGTGGTCGAATAGGAGATAAAACGGTGAGTAGCCAGTCATGTCGTGGCACGAGGAATTGTAAGCGAACGTGACAAATAGTAGAGCAGTGTCGCAGTCACGATAATTGGAGGAAACACATTGTTAGCATGTCAGTTAATGTGTGGTTCAGGCGTTTGGCAAGACCATTAGGTTGAGGATGATAAGCGGTACTACGCTTGTGTTAAGTAGCACATTATCATAGTAAGTCAATGACTTGGGCAAGAAAGTATCTTCCGCGATTGGTGAGAAGTTGACAAGGTGCACTGTGGCGCAAGATGTCATGAAGCAACAAGTCAACGTCTGCAGCGCAACTGGTTGGTGGGGCTCTAGCAATGGCATAGCAAGTTGTATAGTCCATAGCAATGGCAATCCACCCATTTACATCATTTGATATAGGGAATTGTCCGAGAAGATCAACGCCAACACAATAAAAGGGTCGGTCTGTAATCCAAAGGCTGAAGCAGACCAGCAGGACGCACAGCTGGTCTTTTCCAGTGTTGACACGAATCACACGTGCCAACATAGTGCCAGACGGAGCGGCTGAGATGGGGCCAGATAGACCGTCGCTGAATTCGGTCCTAAGTCCGAGAGACACCAAGGTGTCCAGAGGTCGAAACGTGCAGTTTCTGGAGTACAATCTGTCGAAGATGAGACTGAATGACGGTTAGGAGCTCGGGCCCATAGGGGTGCATGTTGCGGCGATAAGAGGGTGTCATTCTGTAGCATGAACATGTGAAGGGATGGGTAAGACGGATCAGAGAGCAGGCATTTGATAAGCTGCCGTAATAATTTATTGCGTCGTTGTTCAGCACAAACATCTTTCAAGACATAGCGAAAGAACGCAGATCGGTGCGGCATCCGCTAAAGCATCTTGTGCATTGACGGAATGACTAGACAGGCAGTAGGTGTCCCTGATGCAGACGACCCGACTTGTAGACCACAGTGTACATGTATTCCTGCAGCCATAGGGCCCAGCAACCGAGGCGTCCGTGGGATTCTTGAGGAAAGAAAGCCAACAAAGGGTGTGGTGATCAGTTGCAACCGTAAATGGTCGGCCATATATGTAGGGTCGGAACTTGCCCACTGCCAAAATGAGGGCGAGACACTCTCGCTGAGTAATCAATTGCGCTCAGCTGGAGAGGAGGCGGCTGGCACAAGCGATAATGCGGTTGTGCCCACATTGGCGTTGAGCTATAATTGTGCCAATGCCGCCGAAGCCGCTGGCATCAGTGCGGATTTGTCAGAGCGGAAGCGTCAAAATGGGCAAGAACAGGAGGCGTGGTGAGTAGCGTGATGAGGTGCAAGAAAGACGCTTGTTCAGAGCACCAGCAAAAAGGAAAGTCTTTCTTGAGGAAGTCAGTCAGGGGACGGTCAACAGGGGCGAAATTTTCCACAAACCTGCGAAAGTAAGAGCAAAGGCCAATAAAGCTTCGAACATCTTTGGCACAGGTTGGTAAAGGGAAATTCTGCACAGCACAAACTTTAGTGGGGTCGGGGCGAATGCCTCGAGAATCGACAAGATGTCCGAGTGTGGTTATCTGGCGATGACCAAAGTGGCACTTGGGCTAGTTGAGCTGCAGGCCAGCGGTGCGAATGCGAAAAACAAAGAACAGACGGAAGTTAAGATGGGTTGCAAAAGTTGAAGGGAATACAATGACGTCATCCAAGTAGCAGAAACAGATGGACCATTTCAAGCCAAGCAAGAGCATGTCCATCATCCGTTCAAAGCTCGCTGGCGCATTGCACAAGCCAAAAGGCTTGTGCAATGAAGTGATATAGGCTGTCTTGTGTGACGAATGCGATCTTTTCGCGGTCCATTTCATCCACGGCAATTTGCAAGTATTTAGGGGGAAGGTCTATTGATGAAAAATAAGTGCCACCGTGGAGACAATCCAGAGCATTGTCAATGCGTGGAAGTGGATATACATCTTTCTTGGTGATCATGTTTAGATGGCAACAGTCAATGCAGAATCACCAGTTGTTGTCCTTGACGAGAACAAGAGGGGAAGCCCACGGGCTGGAACTTGCCCACGCTGGAGACTCTGCTGCACAAGTTGCTGCAGGAGCGAAATTTCATTTCCCATATCCCTGCCACGTTTCCTTATGGAGACCATGATGAGATATGTTCATAGTAGAAAAAATTTCATTCAGAACCACTTGACTATTCCTTGTGGACACATGGCTTGAGCGATGAGGATGTTCACAGTGAACGGGTTGACTTTTTGATCGCCATCCACCCACAGAGAGCTCCATCCTGCCGTGATGTCACCACAGCTTACACAGTTTTACGGCAAGGCCGTACTCGCTCTCTCGCGTTTGTACAGTCTACGCTCATTACAACGGACCCGCGTACAACAGACTTTCGTATACAACAGACCACATTCAACCTTAGTTTGCTCTACCTATTTTATTAATGCAACGAAGTTTGCTTTTAACGGACCGCGCTACAACGCACTATCGGCCACAGTGGATGAAATTAGCGGCAATTTTTGTCGCTAATCAAGCATATAAATCAAGCATATAAAATTGACTTTTGCCGCGTCGACATGGGCTGACAACTGACTTGCGAGGGTCAGCCGACGATCACGGCTCAATATCGCGCGTGCGAGGGAAGGAGGAAGGCGGGGCAGAAGTGCTACGTCTTCTTTTGTGCACGAGGCATGGGGGGAGGCGAGAGAGGGGATTCTACTCCAGTGGCTCTGCTTACGGTGAGGGTGCCATATTTTGAAAGCGATCTGCGATGTGGACAAAGTGCGCCTAGTAGCGGTAGCTTCATATGCGCTGTGCTTTCAACATTTAGTTCAAAGTAGTGTTGAAACGAGAGAAAGCACAAAGGTCAATTATCTTGCTGCTGCTACCTTGCTTCTTCACTCCAACGTTTTGACAGCAACTTTCTGCGGTCATCAAGTGAGATATGTTCATGTTTATCTGTGCTTGCACGACACCGTGCTTGTTAAATTAGTTGGTAAGCGAATGTTTACAACTTTATACGGCCGATAAAACTACCATCCTACTAATTTGCTATCGCAATGGATGCTTCGCCTCTTGGGTGAAACTGCGACTATTTTTTTTTCTTTTTTAACTTTGGACGTTCACCACTTACTCTTTGCAATATGCGACCAAAGTTTCGGGAGTGAGGAGTTTCGGATATTACAGACTTCTGATAAAACTGACTTTTGACGGATTATCAGGGTCCGTTGTAACAAGAGTTGACTGTATATGCTGACAATGCCGTTGCAATATCTGCATTTGAGAACAGCGAGCAGTTCACCCATACATTGAAGATCAGCAATGATAAAATTCGCCTTGTTGCTTGGCGTAGTCGTTGGCGCTGGCTGTTGCATCATTGCTATAAAAAAATTGTTTTCTTTTTATCATAATGGTTGAAGTAAGTTCCTACAGTTTTGAATCAGCTTTCGTCTGCCTTGCCTGCAGACCTGACAGCATTAGCATCACTGTATCGGGGCGGCCACGGCTGCTGTTCGTCGGACTTCCCGCAGGCTGACATCAGGAAACTCGGCGAATTGTTCTCTATCGGCGGATGGGGTTGGCAACACAGCACGCCAATTTTCGTCTGCGCGTTCCGGTGATTGAAGTGCCAGCAGCTTCTTTCTTTGGTTGCAGACGCAGCTGTTGTATGTCAGAGCATCGCAGATTGACAGGCCCGA
Organism: Dermacentor andersoni; assembly: GCF_023375885.2. Taxonomy (NCBI): domain Eukaryota; kingdom Metazoa; phylum Arthropoda; class Arachnida; order Ixodida; family Ixodidae; genus Dermacentor; species Dermacentor andersoni. Next base: position 28,402,495 of record NC_092819.1, read on the forward strand.
TAGGCCATTGGCAGTGACGGTTGGCCAATCTTGTCCGTCGGCGCTTCCCGCTGGTAGACGGTGCTTCCCTCTGCGCCTTAAAGTTGTTATCCAACGACTTTTCTTGCCAAACTTATTCTGTGAATGGAACTTTTGTGCTGAACCATGCATCACGAGAGCTTTGGTCTTAAGTGTGTAGATCACTGTACTGGCAAAATGGCTGCCCAAGTGTTCTTTTCGTATTACGACGCGGCAAGCAGATGACGCAAGTCACACTGCCAATGAGATGCCTCCGTGCACTCACATGTGCCCAACAGCAAATAACATCGTGTATTTTACCTCTTTTGTTTCCTTTCTGCAACCAATGAGAGAAACGAAGCAGCAGCAGTGGGATTTTGAAAATGAAGAAATGCTCTTGCAAGCGAGACTAAGAGCATGGCTACCATGCTCACAATATGACAGCTATGCATCGCAAAACTGCAGTTTTGGCATCGCATTCCGTGCAAGCTGAGCATGCACGTGCTCTTTGAAATGCTATTACGAATGAATTACCACTTCCTGGAGTATCAAAATTGGCAGACCAAAGAATGCTCGCACAAACCTAAAATGCCACTCTTAAAAGATTGACTGTTACACCATTTTCCAGTCCCAAAAACTGGTCTCCACCCTTAATGGCAATTTTTCATTGCTTAAAAAGTATTGCTTGCCAGTTTACTTCCAGAAAACAGAAGGGATTTTTCATCTTAATGGCAGGTAGTTTCTGGGGGGATCGTCAACTTGATAATGTCAATATGCATAGCAGACAAAAGCGGGGAACACGCGTCATGTCACTCGGCACCGCTTCGCGCAGTCATTGGTGCCTACAGTAAAGGGTTCTCAAATCGGGAGGCCAACGGCAACATCGCATGATGCAGCTCCGATTAGGAGCTAACAGGCTAGACAGTGTGGCCAATGGTATGGCTATGACGATAAAGTGATAATGGGCCGCAAACTGTTGCATAAAGCTAGTCGCTAATCCTACATGTGACTGATCAGCAATCAGTCTTGACATCATGTGTCAACAGCTGTTAAAGCGACATTCGGGTCATCAGTCGACCAGCCGGTGACTACAGTATCATGAGCATTCGTGCCAAGTTCGGCTGTGTGCTCCAATGTGGGCAGAAAGCCCCCAATGACACGAATGTGTGTGTGTGAACAGTGAACTCGTGTATTTGATTAGATCAGCATGCTTTCCAGTGGCTAACCAGCCAGATCTTCATACATGCTTTCATGCTTTCCACACGTGCTACTTTTGTTGTTTGCTTAGCATTAATAATTTTGGTTGGCCTGGTTGACCTGGTCGAACCTGGTACCAATAATAAAGATTGCACGCTGTGGGAATGTTGCGGCCATGAAGGCACCAACCACTGCTGGGTCATTCACTGAAGGTACCGATATTCGGGAAATCGAATTACAGTTGAACCTTGATATAACGAAGTAGGTAAAATTTGCAATTTGCTTGGTTGTATCGAAATTTCATTGCGTTAAAATTCGACCTACGCAAACAAGTACAGTCACCGATTATTTTTTGTACACGGGGAAGGCCCACAGAATTTTCCTAATTATCGGGCAATCGAAAAAAGCGGATTTGAGAAAACATTTCATTTTTATGAATATGGGCGTCGGCGATGAATGATACGGTTTCATGCCACGTCAACGATATTTCACATAGGCAATACGAATTAAGCAAAGCCACCCACGCTTTCGCATGCACTCTGTCCCCGCACAGGGACAATGCTATCATGAAAACCGCTGGGAGCATGGAGCGAATACTTCGTTCGCCTCTCGGTCCAATGGGTCACCAAAACTTGAGATTACGTAACCTTCAATACTAAATGCGCTGAAGACAGCTTACGTGGTACCACGCCGCCTCGGCGTACCCACTCTTTGCACAGGTGACAGTTTACGTCTAAAGCAGGGTGCGCAACTATGTATGTGCTCAGCCACGCTTACAACCATGCGCAGCCACGAGACGCGTGCATGGTTCAGTTGAATGTTCCATTCAAAATCGAATATTTAAGTATCCATACACCCGTACCTTTAAACTGTGCAACATATTCCAAGGAAGAAAATAGGGAAGCCGTACATCTACCATAGCAGAGAAGCTGTAGGGACACAGCTTCTCTGGCATAGTTGAAAGGGTTCCAGGGAGCATCCATGCAATGAACTTCCTGAGATGGTGGAGAGGCTTTTATATACCTGAAGCTTCAGAGGGCACCAAAAGGGTCGTTGACAGCAGGCTGGCTGCTTGGTGCAGGTGCTGGGGCGCCGAACATACCAGGTGCTGCCGCAGTCATCATAGGGGGCTGTGCTGCCATTTGAGGTGGCCGGAATGGCACCAGAGGCGTGGGCCCAAAGGTGCCCCCAATGGGTCCCCACTGTGCACCTGCCACGGGGGCCGCCGGTACCGTCTGCATCACAGGGCAAAGCACCAGACAGCTTAGGAGATTGCAGTCGGAAAAAAAAAAAAAAAAAAAAAAAAAAAAAAAACAGCAACAGATGTCACAAAAACTGGAGGAAGTATTGTTAACTACATTTTAAATAAGGACGCTTACTCAAGGGTATTTCTGAGTCTGGGTCCATGACAAAGCTGGGAACCACTGGTCGAAGGCACTGAGCTCTTTGTGGAGGAGCGAAACAAGGTCTTTACATTACACTGTCTTTCCAGCTGGAGCACTTCCCAAAAGGACCCTCACCGTTGGTGGCTGCGGCTGGAAGAGGTGCTGAGGGGAGCCACTGCCAGCCCACGCTCCACCAACTGGAGTCCAGTTGGTGCCACCGGTTTTGCCAGCTGGCTTGGGTGACCCCCACTGATGGCCTCCACCTGAAGTCCTGCACAAGCACGCAGCACAGGGCATGCATGTTGCAACTACGATAGGCAGTTCCAAAGCTCACTAACCCCCTTCTGTACTCCAGAAAGAAATAACAAAAGCTATGCAAATTTAGCCAGAATTGTTTCAGTGGGATTGCAAAAAAATTTTACAGAGAAGAGCTGTTTTTGACGCAGTCAGTGTCAATTGTCCACTCACTGTGCTGTGTCCTGCTGCATTTGTAGACCAGTAACAAGGTGAAAGAAGTTAACACTTGCAGCTTTTTGTTGTCAGCATTGCTTAGCACAACACAGGTCAGTGCTAAGTAGAACTGACAGCGGGGATCACTGGCACATCTGTTTCAGCATGTCAGCATGAAGGAAGTTCTGAAGTGGGTCTTTACATGTAAAGACCTGTTAAAGGGACACTAAAGGCAAACATTATGTCAAGCTAAAGTGATAGATTAGTGCTCAAGGATCTCTAAGGCATCTATATTATCGCGAACAGAGGACTAATAATCAAGAAATTGAGGTAAATGCAGGACTTGATTAGAGACTCCCCCAGGACATTCAAGTACTTGCCCGATGATGAAAGCACTCCTCAGTTAAATTATGTCACTAGTACTCACTCGTTGCAAAATACATTCTTGTACTGTATTATATGACAAAATAAAATGCTACTTGTCCAGTGTTATTTCGTACCTAGAAAAAATAACCCGCACTCATACCCGAGCCCCAAGTGCCCGGCATGCACGGCCAGAGGTACGGCCGAACATCTTCTGTGGAGCTGTTCAGCCTTTGACACGGTCCGAGAAAGGACACTACGCTCCCTGGGCGACAACCGACCTGGCACCCTGCAGGAGTGGCTCGACCCGCCATCGCACATCGGGCTCAAGGACTCAGTTCAGCTTTGGAGTGCTTTTTTTTACTTTTTCAGGGGCAAGGAAGGTCCTGGCCACCTATTTGCAGAGCCGACCTCAGGACCACTCCGCCTCGAGGAAGAAGAGAGCACCGGTCCCCCTCCCCCATAGAGCACCCCTTTTCTGACGCAAGGCTTGGCCTATTAAACGCAGAAATAAAAACAAAGCAAAAATAACTTGTTGAAATTACCCTTGACAACGATGCAGGCGGCCAAAAAGTGTCGTTTTCACTCGACTCCGCACCACCCACGCTTTCGTGTTTCAGTATTTGCCTGATCGCGTAGTGCTGCACTGGTTTTGCTGCCTTGTAAAACTCACACAAACTGCAAGTAGCAGAGAATTCAACTTCTATGTGATGCCACGGGATGCCCAAACAGCCTACGCCATTTGACGAAAAAGCAGCTGCAGCGGCGAATCCACCGCTCTATCTTGGCTTGGTACAGCCATGTGCCGAGCGCTGTTTCACTCACCAACGGCAGCAAAGGGTGGTGATGGTGTGTGCAACGTCACCACACCCCCAGTTGGGTGGCGGGAGATTTGAATTTCGAAAAAGGTATTTGGACCCTTCAGATGCAAATTTCTTGTAAACTAAGTATCCCCTTGGTGCGAAACAAGTGTTATGAAGTTTCTGGAATCGTACTTAAACAGTCCCCATCGACTTAGTATTAGCCTTTAGTGTCCCTTTAAGGAAGGCTGGCATGAAAAGGCCAACTATAGAAAAGCCTCAGCAGAAAGGCTAGTGAACTGTGAAGCCCCACGGTAGACTTACTTGCGTGCCGCAGCCTGCTTGGGGCCATTGATGTCCAGGTTTTGTGCAAGACTAGCCAGTGTAGCGTCTAAGTCGCCCTTCAGTAGGCCACCCCCCGTCGAAGCTGGAGCCTTTGAGGCCGCTAGTGGTGCTTCAGAAGCTGTGGACGCACTGGTTGCAGGGCTGGCCAGCCCACTCATAAGTGGCCGAGGTTGCAGCACATCTCCAAATGAGTCCAGACCTGCAGCGACGAGTACAGGGAGTGTGCAAAGCTGCCAACAAGTACAATGTGCTAGTATAAACAACCTCCACGTGCAAACTCAACAAACAACAACCAAGGAGAATATAACCAAGGCTTTCATGCCAACCAAGGGATACAGAGCGCAAGACTGCGCCACCTGATGGGGCTGCGCTGTGAGCAGGTGACGAGACACCGCCCATGGCTTGCTGAATGGCAAAGTTGAGGTCATCCAGGGCTGAAGCTGGCCTGGCTGGTGGCTTGGCCATGCCTGCACCAGGCATTGGTGCACCCACTGATGAAGCAGGGATCACTGGACTGGCCATTGCAGGGCCAACCAATACAGTTCCAGGCATCGCAGCACCTGCCATTGCAGCCCCGGGCATCGCCATAGAACTGGGAATCGCTGTGCCAGGCATCGCCACCGAACTGGGAATCGCCGCACCAGGCATCACTGAACCAGCCATTGCTGTGCCAGGCATTGTCGAACCGGCCATCGCTGTGCCAGGCATCACTGTGCCAGGCATTGTCGAACCGGCCATCGCTGTGCCAGGCATCGCTGATCCAGATACAACTTTCTTTGCCATCGCTGGCCTGGACACTGCGGTGGACGTGGTCTCGTGTGGCCGGCCCTGGTTGAAGCCCAGCCAGCCAGCCGAGGCGGCACTGCTGGCGGTAGCAGCAGTCGCAGCAGTAGTAGCTGACTCGAAGGGCTCACTGGGCCAGGGCTCCTCCGAGGTGTCCAGATCGCCAAAGCCAGGCTCTGGCATATGCGCCAGGATGGGAGTGGTGCCGGCACCTCGCATCAACTCGGCCGTGGGTGATGGTGATGAGGAACGCGGTGGTGGGGGCTCAAGTGTGGGCAGCGTCAACCCACCCACGGTAGGGTGCACCTCCTCTTCCTCATCTGGGGAGGTGAAGCGTCTAGCAATGCTCTCCAACATCAAAGTATGTGCAAATTATGTCAACAGAGAATTGAAGCGAATACTTTTCAAATAGTTTTTGAATAGTGAACAGCCTTTTTCACCATTGTTGTATAAGAATGTTCACATTTCAGTATTTGCTAAAGTAGCAAATTTCAGTTATTACACTGCACATTATGAAGTATGCTTTATCGAAAGCTCGAATGGAGCATTGCTGGGAGCGAGGGACACCACTGCAAGCACTGGCGCTGCAATTGTTCTTGTGTCAAAAGTGGGATTACATGACATTGCTTCGCTGCAATGGTTACAATTCATGATTTTGGAGGTTTATATTTTGATTGTTCATAAATGATGCCCCTTGTCATTAAATAGAGCCGATTGCCACATTAGAACAGAAAGAAGTTCCTCGGGGCCTTCTAGATGCTCCTGAGTATGCTCATCAGTAAATATGTCGAGCCAACGCCAGAATTTGTTATTGTTTTAGTTGGACTGCTTATTTAGAATGTAATGACAAGACCTGGTCTATGCAAAAGTAAACTCCAGTTTTTTTTCACCAGCCTGAATGCGTTAAAAAATTGGAGGACACTTAAGCTTCGCCTTCAAGAGTGGAACGCGACAGTGTTCCCGTCGACCCGCCAAGGGGTGTAAGACGCTTTACGGCGCATCGACTACGCGCCCCGCATCGGACGCAATGAGCGTCGAGCAACGCAGCGTTCGGCGCGACAACGAAATGTGCACCTGAGCAAGCGACGCACACCTGAGCCTTAGAAACAGCTCGTTTCTAAGGCAACACCGCGTTCACTAGAGACGCTTTTGTACCGCTTTGAAGCATCGAACTCGTGGCTCAGTGGTAATGTCTCCGTTTCACACTCCGGAGACCCTGGTTCGATTCCCACCCAGCCCATCTTGCAAGTTGTTTTTCATTCATGAAGTGCCTGCTGGGATTTATCGCTCACGGCCAACGCCGCCGACGCCACCGGCTTTTCTGCGACACGAGCTACTTAACGCTGTCGCGTTAAAATTCTCTCTGAATTAAGACATCAGTAAGTTAAGCTGTTTACAGGTTAACCTACTTGTTAGCGTCCAAGATGCAGCCAGGTTACAGTTGGCAATAAAGTTTGCCATAGATAAAAAAAGCCTGACTTTATCAGTAGCGCAAATAAAGGTGGCCTTGAATACTACTATGCAGATAATACAAACACGAGACAGCATTATGTAAATTTTACATTAAGAAAAAAACTGACCACTCCCCACCTCACTTCGCAGTCCTGCATTCGTTTCTTTGGTTCTCTTCGGGTGCCTGCTATGCTAAAAGCAAATTTACAGTAAGTTTCATAGTCCTATCGTGCACTGGGGTGAACGGTGAATGAGACGTGGCATGATACACTTCTTACAAAGGTTAATAAAGGCATGCGCTGATCCAAAAGGCCTTGCACTGTAAGAGCGATAAAATTTTACGAAGCCGCTACAGAGATTTATCCACTAGAGATATTGCTGTTATAACAGTTAAGTGAGAAGGGTACTTGCAGCGTAATGTTATGCCGATATTGGAGCCATATTTCATGGCACGCAGACAGCCAAAGAGAATAATATGACTGAATGATGCGATACAAGCATGTGCACATGTCTGCAAGAAAGACAAAATTACATACCAATAAATCCCAAACATTTCCTACAAGAGACCTTCATATGTTGAAACCAACTAAATGTGTACATTTAAAGGGGTTGGGACACCAAATTTTGAGGCTATAAAAAGCATGTAGGCTGCTTCCGTATGCAAGGACACCCAGAACGAGGTATTGGACGCTGAAAGCATTTCAAAATAATTTTAATTCAGCTCCAAAAAGTCATTAAAAACTCCTTCTCGTGGTCGAGACCCATCGCTAGCGCGGCAGTTATGACGTTACAGAGGAGGAACGAAAATATTGACGTCATAGCACACGAGCACAAAAACGTGACGTATGATGAGTAGCGATGAAATGCCGATTACGGAGCCTGCTGAGGCGAGCGACCGAGCATAGCCTCCACTATGACCGAGCTACAGGCATATAGAAATCCTTTCTTAATGCAAAGAAGGGGTAAGGCGTGCAGACACGGACACAAGAGGAGAGAAGTGGACAACAAGAACGACACACGGCAGCCCGCGAACGGCAAACTGCGTGTAGTAACACTAGCCGGCCAACTCCGAAAGGGACCAGGATATGCGCCGTTCGTGTTGTCCGCTTCTCTCCTCGCATAGTCGCATGGTTCGGCAGCTCGAAGAGGTCTCTCGTTGGCTTGGCCTTTCTCAATGTGAGGGCCCGTCCACGTTACCGGCACGGAGACTCGCCGCACGCCGTTTGCCGTTCGCGGGTCCCCGTGCGACGGCGGTTTTGCTCGCGATTTCCTTGCCGTAGAGAGGACGAGCCTGGGACCCATTTGTGCGGCAGCCATACGGCAAAGTGGCCAATCAGCGACCGAGGAGTGGTCACTCTGGCACCGACGGCAGCCTCACCGCCTCTGATCGTTCGGCGCCTCCGATATCGTCGCTAGGCCTTTTCCGGTTCACTTCAAAGCTAAAGCTTACGGCACTTCGGAATGAATCACTGACTCTCACAAGCCGCAATATATTCTTACCGCTGTTGTCGCTCTTCGCAATAATTATAATAATCGCGACATGCACTTCGAATCGCCAGTTGTTTACCTCTGCTGGGAGAGCAAGCGTACGCGCGAGCAGACGACGCAGCATCGTTTTAAGTCACTATTTTTTGTGGCCCACGTGACCAAGCCATGTTGCGTTTCCTCCTCTGTGACATCATAGCATCCCCCGGAGCCCAGAAACCGAAACCGAAATCACTCGGTATAATAATGCTATTGAATTATTTATCGGATATATATGAATCGCTGTGTGTATCGTGCTCCCTGAAGCATGACGCAACGTTTGAATCAACAAACGCATGAACGCAAATTTTGATGTCTCCACCCCTTTAAGAGATAGGTCATTGACATGTGCATGACTAGCTGCGTTAATGCAGATATCTTGCTTCATATTTTACTGATTTACTCTTCCGAATGGAACTCATTTTGGACAGATATTTATAAGCATACTTTAACATTTGCCGCAATACTTTAATGCCTATTGAGCTTCTTTATAAGCTACTGTGCTTTATATTCCTGATGTAGAACAATATCTGGCCCAGACTGGCATGGAAGAACACTGGATATTTTCATACAGCCTATAAGACCATAAAATAAAAAAAAGCGCTGTTGTGTAAAACTACAACCAACCTAAATTCCATAGCAGTAGGACAAGAAAACTAAGCATGTGACGACAATGAAGCAGACACTCCAGCACATAATCCAACTTTAGATACATGTCATTTTGGCACTGGTAGCAGGCCGTGCCAATGTATGTCCTCGCTCTCACAATAAACAAATGTTCTTAGGAGCAAGCGTGGTCATGCGTTATCAAAAGTAAATTTTTAAAGGCTGTTTTACGAGCGTGTACACAGCTGTGTATACCTTTGACACTAAATCGAAAATGGGCATTGACTGCAGCGATAGCATAGAAAGAAAAGCATTTCTCTAATTAAAATGGTCGCTGCAGATGATGCTACTACGAGAGGCATACTGTAATGAATTGCACACTATCTTTTACTGGCAAACACAAAGGTGTTGCGTATCTGCTTGAACATCCACTTTCTCAGCATAATCATCCTGGAGAGCAATGCACTTCTCCCACAGGCGAGGGAGTCTTGCCAAGCACTCTTGGAAACACTGCTCTGGAGTGCTACACATGCGTGCCCAGACAGCATCATGCAGCCCCTTCATGGCTCCAAACAAGGAACATCGTGCGACATTGCCGTGACCCTTCAGATTTCAGAATCTGGCTGGTGGAACATCGCATCGCCCTTCTGTGTTTTAGAGAGAAACTGAAATGCAAAACTTTGTATGCAATGAATAAAAAATTGCCATAAAACACAGGTCTACTATTGAACTGAGAAACTCATTGGTATTAAGTACAACATCGTGTCACTAATTTATTATCTCCGGAGAAAAAAAAGCACTTTATTGAACAGAAATTCTACTGACACAAAAAATATTTTCCAGACTAATATACTTAGAATTGAACAGTAATTGGTGGTGGCAAACTAATTTGGTGTTCCCTTTAATAAGAGTAGATGGTACTCTGCATCTCGATTTCTATGTACCGAGGATATGCAGCACAGCATTTTCTCGCTCAAAATTTTTAAGTTGTAGGTACACGCATCACAGGGCTTTCTGTCAACGCAGTGCTTTTAAAAGGTCAAGATACTTTAGCAATTCATCCAGTTTTTAACTCATTCACTGCGACAAATTACTAACCCATAACGAAATAAATAGAGCAAATACTGTTCCAAGCTCTTAACTGCTGTCCCAGTGAAAAGTGGCATGTGGTATGCATATCCTATACACTAACTAAATAATGCATGAAAAATAAAAATGCATTGAAAGGTTTATCGGTCGTAAAGGTTACTAGGCCCCAGCCTATGTCCCATTCCCACTCTTTTCCTGTCCAAATTGACACAGTGAACTAAAATCTGACCCTTTATGGACGAGTGTTGCTTACAGGCAACCACGCCAAAAAAAATTTGTTGTTGCCAAGTTTCGGTTTTGAGTAAGAAGTTTCTGGCTGAATCTTCGCCAACATTGAATGATAGGCAGCAAGTATCACTTGTTGGATTAGATCAGGAACAGAGGACGAGGAATAAGTTAGGCGTGCGACTCACTTTCTTTTCAAAGCACAGTCAGAGGAGAGTGATGCAATATCCATGGCTGCAGTAGTATAACACAGGTAATGTAGAGGAAATGCAATGTACACCTGTTTCATATCTGATGTGAACTGTTTGTAGAAGTTTCAAACGAAGCATGAGTGGCCCGGGGTGAAGCTCACTTCCAGTGTTCTGTGTCAATGTTGTACACAGGCAACAAACCTATTGCTGAAAAAGTTTCTACAAAATAGTTTGTTCAATAAGTATCCTTATTCTAGGTGTATTTTGCACATTTCACTGAAAAATAAACATTTCCTTCAGGTTTTGTCCAGGGTTCATTGCCTGCAATTACTACCGCTCACGTCTAAGTAAGAAACAAGAACTACATCCTTCAATTTGAAAGAATGTCTTCGTCAATCAAGTAATGGGTCAAATTAATATGGCCATGATATTGCAACAATTCTATTCATGTCATTTCATGTTGCGATTCGTCAGGTGTCATAGTTGTGCTTTGGCCACATTATCAACAGGATCCTCTGGTCTTCAATGATGGTTGATAAGAGTGGCATAGAATCAAGTGGAAGCAATCATGTAACAGCTCAGATGTCCCATCAACAGAAATTGACTGAAACACTAAATCAACAAGAGCAAAGCATGTTGACCCGTGGAGATATCTACCTTTTCCTTGTACAGCAAGCATGAAATCTGAACTTCAGAGTTTTTCCTGAGTGCAACAGAATCCATACGCAGCTCTGTCAAAACTGGTGTGCTTGAATCCCTGGTGAAAACCCTTACCCGAGGCAGCCGCAGGTGGCACTGAACCAAAGGCCGCGGCAAATGAGGCATCTGATGCAAAGGTAGTTGAGGGCGTGGAGACTGGTTGGGACATGAACCCTGGAAATCAAAGTCGAGAATCAGACCAACAGCAGACCAATGCAAATCAAGCATTATCTACATACGAAACAAAAACCACATGTTCTAGGCATTAAAAAATGGTATGTAATAGCATCAATGATTACACAGGGTAGTGTCAAGCACAGACAAAAAAAGCAACAAACAAGACTGATTGATTCAACGAGTAACTTTTCTGACTGACAGAACTTCCCCTGCTCGAAAAAAAAGGAGATACAGCACACACTGGTCACCTACAATGATGCAACTGTGATGCCTAATACAGACATGCTCTGTTACAAGGAGGAAACGCTAAATCAGACTAGTGGTTCTGTCAGTTTTGAAACTAACCCTACTAACCCCTTCAGTCTATCCAATCTAACCTATCTAGCCAAAACCAGTGGCATCACCAAGAGCTGCTGCAGGTAATTTATGGTGTTAACACTTGGTCTCGTTTTGGTGTCCTATCGGGTGTGTCAAGCCTCCACTCGTATATAGTAATTGAGAAGTGTTACCTGTCTATCTAGTTCAATATTATTAAGTGCCCCTTTTAAAGACACTCTGCAACGCCTCTTGCCAACTTGACTGCTTATTCGCTCTCCCATTGCTGTTCTTTCACCATTGCCAATGCACTCATCCAGACCCAGGGCAGAAATGCAGCACTCCTGGTACTAGACCAGTCATGACCAACCATGCTTCACCTTCATTTTTTTTTCTGCCAATCAGCTGATAAATGAGTTCTGCTAAACTGTTCAAACTAACCAATGGCAGCTTTCATGCCTGCTGATGCCATAGCACCCATCCTGATGCCATCAGAAGCACAAGATGTCACAAAGGACTGAGAAAGGGCAAAGAGATGTCAGAGCCTCCCCCTATAGACCTCTTTTTCATGGGTGTCGGCATATTGCATTGGCAGTGGCACGATCGATGAGCCTTTGACAGGCTGGCTTGGGCGAATGCTTCATGTTGTATGCCAGGCATATGCTCGGCAGCAGTCGCTGGTGGTCGTTTTCGAGCTCACATGGTCTATTTAGTATGACATGACATCTACGTCGGAAACAGTTTGGGAGATTTAACAAAGTGATTTAACTTAAAATGACAGGAGTTTGTTGCCGGTGAGGCAGATGGAGCACCTAGTGCGATGTATACACATGTGTGAACCTAAAATCAGCCTCAGAGATCAGTTGTGTATTTCTAAAGATTAATTTCAAGAATGTGCCCTTACTGTAATATTCTCGCTGTACTTCTATGCTGTGGTTTAGCAGCAATAGCCGTGTTTAAATGGATAGAGTAAAAGCATATCATTTTATATTATTGTATTGCATATACCCAAACACCGCTATTTAGAAGGATGCACATTTTCCTGTCCAGCCAGCTAATGCCAGCTAGTGTCATATTTGAAAGTTAGTTTTGCACTCCCAATAAGCATGCTTTTACTGTTGCGTGGAATGCACAGAAAGTAAAGAAATGCATCTGACACCCACATGGCATCTGATACATACTGTCAGATTCTCATTCCTTTGTCTGTGCATACAAATTTATGTGACATTGGGCCTCTTTGATTTTCGGAGTTCTGGCAGCCAGCTAGTACCGGTCCTGACAGGAAGTCACATGGGCTGGGACTCCAAGACAACCCGAAGATGCCCGATAAATGTAAACACGCTACCAGCATGTCAGCATCCGGTGAGGCCGGCATGTGCCCGACGTGGTGAGCAGAATCACATAAAGCCTGCCCTACTACCATCTCACACAGTCTGAGACGAAGCAGGCCGACACACTTTTGAGGATGGCTTTCAAGACCGCTCTCCGCCTGCCGATGAGTACATCGACTGAAAAATGATTGGCGCTAGGGTTGCACAACACCTTCAGCGAATTGACAGAAGCCCTTTACGTCTCGCAACAGAGATTTGCGCGGACTCGCACGGCTGGCAGGTCCTACAAACCTTGGGGTTCCCAGCTATAACAACACGAACCCGAGAAACCTGCTTGATACTTCGTCACGTCCAGGACAGGTTTCACATTGCCCTGATACCACGCAACATGTACCCTAACCTACACTCCGGTGGAGGATAGCAAGGGCCCAGTACATGGAGAAAGCATTCAAGTTTAATACCACGGCCCGTTTTATGGATGCCGCCATGTATGGGACGAACAACAAGGGCAGTGGCAGTGGTATGCGACCACTGAGGCCGCGTTACCTCCACTGCATCAACCCGCCCCTGCACGACTGCGGAAGCCGAAGAGCTGGCCATCGCGTTAGCTATCTGCAAAGGCCTACACGCAAACCAACCACTGACTATCCTCACGGATTCCCAGCAGGCCTGCCGCAACTTCCTACAAGAAGGAATTGGAAGACCTGCTGCACAAGTCCTAGCCCAAATACTCCAGGAGGACCCTGAGGACCTCACCACCCAAACCATCATCTGGATACTGGGGCCACACTGGCATCACGGGCAACCTGCAGGCCGACAAAGCAGCTCGAGGATTCGTACATAACTAAGCACTCATCACGCTCGCTGCAGAGACAGGTCGACAGGGTCCGCCTTGTTGACCTCGAGTATTCAGCCATCGTGAACTACCACAGAGGGCGTCGCTTGCAATATCCACCACCCCATCACAATCTAAAGACAGAGGATGCCGCTGCCTGGCGTAGGCTCCAAACAGGCGCTTACACGAACCTACACATCTTACATCGCATACACCCCACAGGTCCCTACAGGGACGAATGCCCGTGGTGTGGGGCCACACCAACCCTATACCACATTACGTGGAAGTTACTTATTACACATTACTACACAACATAGAACACCCCGACAACATCACCACGAGGGAGCAATGTGAGGCACTGCTGTCCAGCTTGGCCCTTGATGACCAGCTCAAGCTGATCCAGAGAGCCGAGAAGATGGCAAGAGCCAGCGGAGCCTTGGACTATCTATCTATCGGCGTAGTCGGCCCACTTATGCATTGCCAGCTTGAAGATATGTAGTTGCATTCAGGAATACAAACACTTTCTCGAGATTTCATGCGACTCGGCACAGGACGCGCACTGGACGAACTTCACCTTGGATAGCACAACAAACGGCCTCCGGCGCATCTGATGCCAAGATAAAAATCGCGCGTAAGTGATTGTATCCCTGAAAACGATCGCTCGAGGATCCCTGCTCACAGCGATCACGTCGCCCACCGGCGACATTGATGAGTTGGCATTGTGTCATCACTTGAGAAGACATGAAAAATCAGGATATTGGGTACATCTTATATGCATAAAATTTCATGCAGACCTGCTTAGGCTTCAATTTCAGAATGTTTTTTTACGGCTGATGGTGCTTCTCATTTTGACCCTAATGAGCTTGAGATGCGGCTGGCGCATGAAAATGCACGCTGCCTGTGACCAGCGAAAAGTTTCCCACGAAAAACAAAATTGGTCAGTTTCGAGCTGCCACCGAAGCACAGGACGGAGAGACAGAGCGAACACAGGCTAGCTGCAACGCCTTCACTAACTGCAGAAAAAGGAGATATCGTCACATACATACCAAATCTGTAAAAAGGAACACCACCATAAAAAGATGAAACGAAAATGTACCGCAGTGTGTGTGAATAAGCGTCTACAACTTGCGTGGAACACGATGCAGATAACATGCACGCATGAGAGCACGGCGTGCTGATAACCGCAATGAAGAAGCCTTCATGGGACACACACACACAATATCTTCAAACGGTTCACCGCCGCTCGTATCGCATCGCGCTTAGTCAACACAGCTGTGACAGCAGCAGCACCCCTTAACATGGCAGCAGCACACATAGTGGGCTGCGAGCAGCATACTTTTGTAAGGGGTCTATTCCCAGATGCCATAACTCTTCGTCGAGTGGAAGCCGACACAGCCAAAATTGTTAACATGTACACACCACTGCTGATGATGTATGTCAAATGTTTGCACAGCCAAGATAAATTTATGCTTACTGTAATTACTGCTGCATCCAAAGGCTACACAATGGTTCCCTGATGGCCTTGTATGAATGGACATCACGTGAACATCTCTTAGAAAGAGCCACAACAACTTCAAATCACTGCACAGCACACGATGGCAGCACATTCAAGCAGTGCTGCGCCATTACACACAAGCTGTAGAGAAGGAAAGGCTCGTGGCAGGACCTTTCCTCTTCGCCCGATGGAGAGGTCTATAGGCAGGTTTGCTTCAAAATGTTTGACTAAGACTAATTGATTGATCTGGCGTCACGTCTTGAAGCAACACAGTGGCTATGAGGGATGCCATAGTGGAGTTCACAATTTTGACCACCAGACCTCAATGCATGAGCATTTTGCATTGTTCCCCATCTAAACATGGCCGTAGTGGTCAAGAATCAAACCCATGGCTTTGTGCTCAGCAACGTAATGCGTCAAAAGGCTAACCATTAGCAGTGAAGTGTGCAAAGGCTAGCTGCTGCTGCTGCTGTTGCTGCTGTTGCTGTGGACTCTGCACGGTGGGGGGTGGCGGTGGCGCTGGGCTGGGCTCGGCAAACGGGTTCCCCAGGCAGAGCAGGTCATCACTGGCCGGGGCGGCAGAGAACAGATCCAGCACGGGATCGCCGCTGCTGGCAGCCGCCGAAGCCGCAGGAGGCTCGGGCGATGCCGACAGGAACGGGTTGGTGCTGGCCTCTGCCTCCTTCAGGTGCCGCTCCTGCAGTCGCACACACCACGCCCCCGCTGCTAACACCGGCATGGAACCGTGACCGTGGCATGCACTCGACACAGCCATGCTCTCACCTCAGCACTGCCCAAAGCTGGCTGAAACGAGACATGCACACGTCAGACACACACAAGTGCGACCGAAGGTGCCTGCATCGACACTGTTTTAATGTGCTGCACTAATTTTTTTCATCATGTGCACCAGCGTGTGAACAGCTTAATAAGTATACGGTGACAAGAAAATTTACCTCGACAACATAGAAAAATTTTTCGTCCATGCCACAGGCTTCGCAAGCACATTCTAGTTCATCTTGCACAATAGGAAATTTTGCACGGCTGTTGCCTTAGTCATACAACAGACATGAAAAACCTGCTCGAAACGAATTTTAAGGCTTTGCATTGAAAAGCTTTTACATATGCTAGGACTTCGTAAGCACTGACTGTCATGATCATTGCATCCCAAAGCTACAATTGTGGACCACAAAGAAAGCTGTATAGCATGTCTATAGGACCAATTCATTTCAAACAAATGATATTGATGGGCACTGAAATCAGCTTATGCAGGCATTTTTTTCACTCATCTGCTGTCAAAATGTTACAGTCATATCCAGGAATGAAAGGCACATGTGTGCACGGTGGAAGGACACTACAGTAAGACAGTGATCAACTTCAAATACTCAGGAAAGCTTACTGCAGTAGCTGGTGTTAGTTTATGTGGCATGGCTATGATGCAGAATGATTGATGCGACCATTTTTGAATCCTCAAAAATTACAGGAGCTTGACAATAATGCAACCTTCGACATTTCAGTTTCACATGATGCATAGCTATATAGCAGAGAACATTAAAAAGAAATGGAACTTAAGCTACACTGACAGATTACATCTCCAGAATTGTCAACAAGTAAATTCTGACTGAACAATGGCATGGCTTGCAATTAGAAGTACAAGATTAATCACACGCAGGAAGTGTCGAATTTCCCACACCAGCTCCCAGTAATGCAAGATTTTGGCAGTGCCTGCTCCGGGCTGGTAAATTTTTCTATGAACTCATCTTGCACAAGAACAACACAAATTAATGAAAATTCAGTGAAATATGCTACACTAAAGTGACATCAGTAGTTCCACTATGTGTGGAAATAGAAAAGTTTGGCCTCATTTTTCTCCCAGTAGCAAAAAATGTTTTTCTACTTAAGTGCAGAAGGCCCCAGAAGTGCGATCTGAGAGTGAAACTGACTATGTTCCTGCTTTAGTGTTACTTTAACATGTGCAAGCCTTGAAATTATTCGGATCCACTTATAAAACCTCAAATATATATGTTCAAGATAATTGCTGACAGCCCAGAATTATCAAATAAGCAAGTTAATTTCCATGGGTGAAATTATATAAGTGAAATGATTGATGCACCAATGCAATGTAGCTGTCAAACCCCAAGAGCAAATACACCCGTGCGTTAGTATTAACAGTCTAACATGAGGAATACTACAAATAGGATGCTTTAGCAGCATGAAAGAAGCACAAAGACCGACTACCTAGGCATTCATTTGTGTAGATTGTGCCACCACAACATTCTATGTGCAAAGGGGACCAACTTGCACAGGCTGCTTCTGACTATTGAAACCTTTCAATCTGCTGAAACATTGTGTTCATACATTTTACCAAGAAAAGCATACTTTAGAGTGATGTATTAGATAATTTTGCAGACAGACAGGTTGCCCAGCCAATTACCCACATAAAATCTTTCAGGCCCTGTGGTGAGAGCATCCCTGTCCCAGAACATTTCGCTATACTGTTTCAATTGTGTGTCCGGTAAGCCAAAAAGGAGCACCATTTCATTATGTTGTCTCATGCTTTTCGAAGTATGAATCAGCACTGAAGCATTTCAATCTTGCCAAGGACCAGAAATGCCCACTTTACTTTTTCTGCCTGATATCAATTCACTGCTGCAACAACCAATGAAAGCCTCAACTATTCCAGGTTCAACAGCAATAGATTGATATGCTCCTCTGATAAGCACACGTAAGAGCAAACAATGAGTTCTCATAATTTGCCACAGACCGTTTGAGATAATAGACCAATGTGTCAAGCATTCCCATTTTCTGCAGCCATTGAGCTACTCGAAAATATATCTATCGGTAGAGATAAGCTTCCTGAGCTGATAAAGCTACCTGATGCAATACTGAGAAGTGCTCTGAACGTCTATAACATGAGCCTATTTGTGTGGATATTCCAAGCAAATTCGCACAAAGGTAGAGATGGCCAAACATTTTTTCACGGCAGTTTTCATTTTACATGGTAATGCAGAGCAATACCCTGATGATAGGGAAGTAGACACATTTTAAATGCCCATTCAGACATTGCAGTTGACAGCTAAGGGTCCATCTAATGCATCCGCAATTTCTGAACTAGATGAGGTTACTTTTACGATTTTAACAAGTGGCATCTGCATGATGACATACCACAATTTTGAATTATAGGGTGGAACTAGTAGTAAACTGCATGAATTAGATCACAGACTGCAGAGTCCTGTGGACCTTATGTTACAGAACAGAAATTTGGTGTTGGACAAAGGTGAATTACCTAAAAGGATGTAGTTTTATGTCCTGCCTGTCGCACACAAATGTCACAGGCATCTGAATTAAAGTAAGATGAATTGGACATTTGTCAATGGTAAATATTTAGGGCAAACAAATTAAAATTTTAGCATCAGCATGACCGGAGCCTATTAAAGACTTGTCTTGGGAGACAGAACAATGCTGACAGGAAATGTGCTCATTTAAACAAAAATCAGCCATTAATCTGCATTTGTAGCCTGCCTTGGTTACTGGCACTGCAGGGTACCATTAACTAAAATGAGTGCTCCAGAGCTCCATTCCAGTACTAGCACTAAATGCAGCAATAAAGCTCGTTTTTTGCTAGTCACTTACAATGAACATTAACCATCTTTAGTTCAGCAGTCTAGCTCTTGCATGGTCCTCTGTGAAGGGGAAGTGTACTATACCTGCAGATGCTGGTAGCATAAGTAGTGCTGATGCACTGTGCAGGCATGTAAAAGGACAGCGCAAATTACTAGAGGTTGTTTGCTGCAAATTTGGAACTTTCATATTTATGAGCGAGGGAAATTTGCACATGGCTTCATGCAATAAACCACTATTGTGCATCAGGTGCTGTTACATGTAACTTCAAAGTAATGCTGGCACAGCTCCCTCTCTTCTAAGCTTTATGAAGTTTAGCATCCCAAAGCAGCCCCTGGGACTATGAGACGCACCCTAGATGAGACGGATTAATATTTACCGCTCTACAAAGATGTTTCGTATGCAGGACTTTTTGCATTTTGCTCCCCATCACAGCGTGACCATAGCAACTGGAAAATGAACCCATGCCCAGCAGCAGAATGCCATAACCACTGATACACCGCAGCCGGGTTCTCTCCTAAACCCAAAACTGGCAGTCCCTACTTCTGCAACGCAACAGTTAAACCTGCACTAGAGCTTAGCAAGGAAGACAACCAGTGATGCCAGGCACCAACCTTCAGCTGATTCATGGCGGCTGCTTCTTCCTCGAGGGCCCTGCGCACGCTGGCCTCGTCCACGCGCACACCGTTGATCTCGGCCCCTGTGCCTCCAGCCGAGCCAAAGGCACTGCTCGTGCAAGAGAGCGCCGACACCGCGCTCTGCACGTTGCTGTTCACCCTGCTCAGCCCGCGCAGTGGGGGGCAAGGAGGGAGGGGCAGGGAGAGGAGAAGAGGCATGCATGCAGCCACCACAAACACAAGCCATGCGGCAGGCAGCAGCATGCGCTGCTTTCAAGATAACCCCTTCAGGTGCTCGTTAATTCTGACCACTAAACGTCTTCCATTATTTTGTTTTATTCAGCGTTAGTAAGTGCAGCTTGCATAACCCCATCCTGCACATAGTAGTGCTAGTGTAGCAAAGCCTAGAATTATATACTCTCAATGACAATTATGGTGCTAAAAAATAGAACACTGGGCAGTCAAGTTTGATACAAGCTTTCCTACACGATCAAATTATCTGCCTGATTGGACATGCCACGCATAAGAACAAAGTACGATGCACTTTGACTTTCTAACAAGGCTACATAGAACTTGTTGCACAATGACAAACTGATGCCACCAACTACCTCCCACACGTCTGTCTTACTGCCCTTTTTTCTTGTATACTGCAAATTAACAGATCTTGCAGCAGAGGTTTAAGCCACATATGTGATGATGTATGATTTGTTTTTCACAGCCTGCAATTTTAACCTCCCTGTGTGCAACTGTAGGCAAGGCACCTGAAGGGGCTCTAATGGGCTTTTGCAAAACAAAAACACAAACATAACCAGAGGCTAGCACACTAATTAACTTACAACAGAAGGTCAAACAGGCAGACTTGTGGCAGTCCTTGAAACACCTACGGCGCACTTCTGACGAGAAGGGTAACAGAACAATGCAAGATTTCCACCAGACGAAAATAAAGCAATGGTACAAGAACCACCATCTGCTATACGCACAGGCGTCGCCTACAGAAATGAAAAAAAAAAAAAAAAAAAACTGCATTCCTGTGCAACTTTCAAATCAACAGTGATTCACCTATGAAACTTCCAACAAAGGACAAAACCTGGGCAGCTGTGCAAGATGGCTACTGCGGTGAAACTATAAGGCCACTATGCAGTTCTCACAGGCTGGTTGCAAGTGAAACAAGGAAGGGAAAATCTCGGGAATGGTTTTGGTGAACATAGGAGGGCATGTCCTAATCCACAAAATCTTAAGAGCATAGGTTCCCAAAACCGATGTTAGCAAATGACACCAGTTCTAAATAACTGCCAGCGAACGCCCTTGTGACTGCACAACGCTTATGTATGACAAAAGTGGTAGAAGTGCATGGCACTTCAGAGACCCGACCGCTATTACAAGTGGTTAGGCGAAGCTTGTATTGATTTGAAATAAGGTGCATCTGCTTTCCTTTAAACATGGAGTTGCCACTTGGCTATAGGAAAACTTCAGGCCAGTCTCCACTGTGATTGTTTCTTTTTGGAACAGCACGTGGACACAATGAACCAATAAAAAATGCATTCTGTGACAACGTATGCATGATGATGTGGTCAGTGCTACTTCCTTTAGCTGTGAAAATGTGCAGTGAGCTATGAGACCAATTTCTGAAGTAGCATTCTACTCGGGGTTTGTACAGAACATCCAAAGCAATGTTGAAGGACAATCCAAGGATTTCAACGTTGCTGAAGGCCAGAATTCAAGGAAGTTCCAACAAACTTGTGTTATACACATGAACTGAAAACATTCACATCTCCTTCGCTTAAATTCTTTATAGCTAAGCAGCCACTGAATTGCACATGCACTTCAAGCTTTTCAGGTGGTTTTTAAAAGTCTACTTTCCTATTGTAACAATGTCAATCGACTTGTGGCACATCACACATTTTGCTCAATGAGTAGTGCATAACATCGCCTAAAGACACTTGTGTAAAGCCAAATGGCTGAAACTTATTTTCCTCAAGGAACTTGAGCCCAGGCCTTACAAACTGAGCCCTGATGGATGCAATGTAAGACAACTAGAAAAACAAAAATGGTTGAATAACTTGGTGGTTTGAACTGGCTTCGTCTAGCACCACGATGGCAATGATGTACGGTTCGCGCCTTTTTCTTTTCATTTTTCTGCTTTTACAATTATTACTCCTCTTTTTTGCTAGGTGTATGATCGTGTTATATGCTAATATTTGTACGCGTTGCTTGGATATATTTTTATGCATTTTTGCCCCTTCTGCTTGGGCCCTCCTTCGGGCCTGCAGTATTCTGTAAATAAAATAAATAAACAAGGCTGTCACCAGTAGTCCTATGTATGCTATACTGCAACTGCTTAGTGATACTGCAATTGCTTAGTGAAACTTAAAAAAGGAATATATAGGATCGTTTCCAAATGGATACAGCATAGCGCTAATCCGTACATTACTCTGAATGTCCAGAAGTCGCCCCAAACCCCAGTTTTCGAAGAAATCAAGAAGCACATCTATTTTCAAGGTTTAAAGGGCCTTGAATCTCTTTCCAAATTCAAAGGTTTTCAAGGATCTCAAGGAGGCGTACGAACTCGCATTCTATTAACCTAGGCCAGTTACTGTGCCCTTTCTTCAACACGTCATAAAGGCTTGTTGCATGTGTGTTTATGCAACAGCTAAAAACTACTGAAGTGCACCATTTATGCGGGACCCTTATGCCCCCCAAGAACTCTGGTTGGGAATCCCTGCTCAAGTACGCGGGGGAGGGTGGACGTTGTGCCTGACCTGGTTGCAGACACGGCCGATGTAGCAGTTCCTCCTTTGCGCCCCTCCAATGCAGCCAGGTGCTGCTCCAGGGCATCCAGCAAGCTGCTGGGTGCCTGCGAGGACAAGACCCGCCAGACGACTACGTGAACTAAAGCTTCAAGCAAGCCAATCGCGGGACCCACGGCACACGGAAAACGGCTTCCTTACTTTTGCCCCTTACCTCTGACGTCCTATTGGCAAAGCTTATTAGGAACACTTCAAAGTACTGGAAAAAGAGAGCAGAGACGCGCCGTGCCCCATGACCTGACCCCTTTTGTCTACTACCACGGGGCATGCTTACCTTGGTAAGGTCGGGGATGTCACCTTTGTCGATGCCCACCGCCTGAAAAAGAAAAAGGGGGGGGGAAGGGGGTGTTAAATTAAGACAACCGTACATTGATCGCTTTTGTGGGCATTGGTGACAGTATGCTCAAACTGGCTGGGCAGCAGATAGACAATTTATAATTCACAATGCACACAATGTATAAATTACAATACACAAGAGCATGAATTTGGGCTAGCTGGTCGGTGTTCAACAAAAACAATGCAGATGAGCTGAAAGATGAGAAAAGAGACAATGTATGCATTCAGTTTGACTTGTGAAATCACCTGTAGCATTTTCCGTTTGTTGAACATTGAATGACTGTTGTGGTTTTATGTCCCAAAGGAAACCTTGCTTAACCCTTCGAGGGTCCAAGTCTGTCGCAAAAAATGTGCCCCCATGGTCAATTTTTTAAATTGTAGTTACCAGTAGTAGGAAAAAATTGAGTCAGATACAGTGAAAATATTTTGCAAGCTATATTTGCGAGTTCTGGCCACATCGCACACATAGTCAGCGCTGCTCATCGCAAGTTCCTCATCTGATTATGAGCTGCCATCGATTGGTTCCAGCTCAATATTTGGTGATGCAGACAAAGCATCACCAGAAATGAATGTTTTATTCTTTGAATACTTGATTGGCACAATGAGTAAGAACAAGAAACATTTTAGCAGTTGCCATGAGAAGAGGCACAGCACGTGGTCCTACCGAAGCTACGACTGTGCACACAACAGTGTATGTTAATATGTAAACAGCGAAGGGGGAGCCACGCCCCAAACTTATCAGTATCTGAACTTCAGCTGTGCATGACTACATCTTAAGCGACCAGAAACAACGGAGGCAGCTGTAACAGACGATAGCATCGCCTTCCTGCTCACCTGGGAGGTAGCAGACAATGTGTGTGTGACTATGTGAGCGAGCGCATTGAAGAAAACAAATCTAGTTGTGTGCCCTAGTGAGTAAACAATTTCAAATGCATTTGCAAGACTCCATAGAGATGGCAGCACCTCTGAAAAACCAGAGGCAGCAAATATGTGCAAAATATAAAACATAATAATAGCACCACACATGTACAGGAAAAACCATGTGGGATGTGTCGCCTATACATGTATGGTAACGTGTATGGCAAAAGAGGTGCCACAGTAGAATGCTTTGAATTATTTTGTCCACCCGAGTTTCCTGACGTGACTAGGATTTAAATCTGCATTCTTGCATTTATCCCTCAAGAGAATGAAGCCACATCCTGAGGTCAGGAAACGAAGCTCTGAATGTGCTCCTAACAGCAGAATGTCACATTCACTGAATGGGTGAAATGAAAATTTGGTTAGACATGGTTTTTGCCATTGTCACTTTCACATCACACACTTTAGTGTGCTTGCAGGTCTTAGTGGTGGAAACATTTAAAAGAATGCAGTGTCCTATAGCAAGGTATCCTGCAGAATGTTGCATCACGCAAAACTGAAGGTGTCGATGGTTTTAGAGCTTTTAGAGTTTTTTTAGGGCAACTCACCTCGGCCACCTTGAGGAACTCTGCTACCCGGTCCATGCGGATGAGGAACTTTTTGTAGATGTCCAAGGCCTCGCGGCAGTGCTTCTTGTTCATGTCGAAGTATTTTTCTGCGCAGTTAAATACAGCATGCAAGATGCCTTAACACGCCCAGTGCAGACAAGGCAATGTAAGCTGGTCACACACACAATTAGTATGAACTACTATCTTTAGTTTGAAACTCAGCAAAGGTTAATACTCTGTCATCATGCAAAATCAACGTTTCAGATCTTGCAGCATATAAAAATGATCCCTCAATGGAATGCTTAACAATTATCACATTCAATGTTCCTGCACTGAATGAAGCATGTGTGTGGTTATTGTACTATCGGGGACGAAAGTGCCCAGGATGCAGGAGCATAGACAGGAATGCATCGCTGCGCTATCTACCAGGATCAGTTGTACTATCTGTGCTCGAGATTGCGGCACAGAATTGGCCCTTATGTGCTTTCTCGTGATCTGGAGCACAGATAATAGCGAGACTGATCCCAGCAGATAGCACAGCAATGCAATTCAGTCTATGCTCACGCATCCTAGACACTTGTCCCTGACAGTACATTTTAAGAATGAGAAAGCAATTTGAACAATTGAAGATTACATGCAGAATGATCTGCAACTGAACGTAATGTTAGCTACTTCGAGCACCATGAGAGCTGCAGCTCAAACAAATATGAACGTGAGCAACCCCTAATTATCTGTCAAACAATATGTTAAGAGGACAAACCTGTAATCACGACTACAAATGAATGACTGTACAGGTACTTTCAAATCAAGAAATCTTGCACTAGTGTAAGAACACAGGGACAGGAACACAAAGAAACAAGACTCAAGTTAAGCGAAAGCTCATGCAGTCTTGTTTCCTTGTGTTTGTGTTGTCATGTCCTCACACTAACAAAAGAATCATGGTACCTCATTCGAAGCCAACTTGTATATTCCTGTAAGGAGGCAACGCTGCGAGTGAAAAGCTGGGCTAGCTAGTTTTTGGTTGATAATAGACATTGCACTAGCAGAAAAAAATGAGGACAAGTGAAGTGAGGATGACAGGAGACCTTAGAAAGCCTAGAGGGTCCTGCCTTTTTTGCACTTGAACATGTCATTCTCTGCTAAAGCAATGTTTAGTCTAATAGAGAGCTGTGCACGGTGATCACAAGGCATAGAGGCACAATACAGAGAAGAGCAGCACGCACCGAGCAGATTAATGATCCCATCATTGTAGCAGGCAAAGAGACGTATCAGGTCACGGAACAGCAGCATGAAGGCTGAGCTGATCACTCCGTTGGTCAGGTCGTTCGCTGTGCACTGCAAAGTGGAATTCGTCCAGCTCCGTATTGGTATGACATCCTCTGCTGGCAGGCACAAAGAACTCACATCAAACTCAAGCAGGGCATCCAGCTGACTCTGCAGGGCAGGCACTGTCTTCAGAAGCTGCGCAAAAGTGGAAATGGACATAAAGGGTGCAATGGGTACCTCTCCAGGGTCTTGTCACAGAAAAGCACAAACTTCATAGAAAAGCACAAAAAGAAGTTTTATTCCTAAACATCCATGGAGACCCACATATTTATTGTAACAAATTCAAGAAGACAATTTACATTTAGCGCTGTTTTGTTCCTAAAATTTCACATTTTATTTCTTGGTCCATATCATTTCGATGAAACATTTGCCATATTCGCTTGCCTGATTTATCTGGATATACTACTGGCAGCAAAACCTAGCCCACATCTATAGCATTTTACTGCTTTGATAACATTTACATATGATATTGATATTACTGTCTTAAATTATGCATGCAAACATAACATTTTTTTAACAATGCTAAATTAAAAATAGTTGCAATATTTGAGTAGGAATAAAGAGGTGGAAAGTGCAATTTTACTGCTGGTTCTTAGTCCTGCCGATTTTACATGTCACTTTTCCTGTTTGATAACCCTCTCACCTTCTGTATGTGTGTGTATATATACATGTGGGGATGCTCGCGCTTGCGGCAACCTGCTTCGCGGGACCGTCCTGCGGAAGGCCTAAGTGCGGGTCACTGGAATGGACGAACACAATCGATCGAACATGCCACCATTCGCGTGACAGCCCACACACGAATGATTAGGCTGTGTCCAGCACGGGGGCGAACATATTCGCTCACTATCTAGTTGCGAAGAGTCAGACTTATTCGATTTGTCACGCACCCATCGGCATGTTCTATCAGTGTATAAAATTTCGAGATTGGTGTATAAAAGGTGCAATAAATGCCTTTGTGATTGTCTGCACTACTGTGTTGTCATTCCTTTGTCCCAAAATCACATATGGGATCCCAACAATGTGTGTGCGCATGTGTGTGTTCTTTGACCAATACAATACAGCTGTAGTCAGCACTTGTGTTCTTTCTGCTAACCTCACGTTTGTCTTTCCACACTACAGTGCTTTGCACTGCAATCACGCCATGAACTTGGACCAACCTGACCAAATTGCCATTCTAATTGTTTTTTTTAAGTTCTTACAATAAAAATGCAGGATGTTTCTCTGCCACAAATTGAATGCCTCAAACTTAGTGATAACCATGCAAAAGGAATTCAAGGTAAAATTTCGAAGTTTTGCAATTATGAGCAGTCCAGATGAAGAGCTTGACAAGTGGCTTAAACGCACCTTGTCAGTCGGCATGGTGCGTAGGGTTCCATCTTCCTTCCTGCGATGCAAAGTTCAAATGGTCACATAACAGGCTAGTTTTGAGGAAATACACACGTAAGCCTTTTTGCATCAGTTGTGTAAATATTTTAGTCAAGGAGGAGGTTCATATCTTTCAAAATTGCTAGAATATGCAAGTCACCGTACACCTAAACACTGAAAGTTGGCATTCACTTCAAGTTAGCATAAACATACCATACACCAGTACCTTTAGAACTTCCAAGTTGATACCAACTTTCTTTTGTGAATCAGCCTTCCAGATTTCTGCAGGAATTGTTTGGTTTACCGAAGTATGCAGAACCAACACCAATATGGATTTGTGACAAGAATATTTTTCCTCCTCTTCAGATGTCGAATGTGCAAAACATTTAGTATCACAAGAACAACACTAAAGACATTTAGTGACATGCCTTTGAGAACTGCAGCCTCAATGCAATAAAGTGATAAAATCAAAGGTTCCCAAGCTTTTCAGATACACCAAAGCTGCCGATGTGAATTTATCTGTTTGGCAGAAACAAAAGCCCCATCATAAAGAGGCTGTTTATTGCTAGAGACAAATTCATAGGAAGCACAAAGCGAGCTATTGCAGAGCTGATATACTGTAACTATATCTACATCATTCCAATTGAAGTGCTTGCATCAAACAAGAATGTTCCCCACGAATGTCTACTAAGTGACGCGGTCTTCCCACCCCGTTTTACTTCATTTCATTCAAGGGAACTAAAGCTTAGATCTAATCGTGTAACAATAGTATGTAGGCAAGACTAAGCAATCTGAATACTCCACCTTTTACTTAGTTGTTATAATTTTAGCCTTGCATCATTGTAACATTTCTGCATGAAGATTTTTCACTGGGACGGTCTCAGCCACGTACTTCAGCCACAGGCTGTTTTTCTCTTATATGCAATGTCTGGCAAAACGAACTTGTTTCCCACTCACCCCCTTTTCACCTTGCAGAAGTCAAACGCCACAGTGCGGTAGGAAACAGCCTTCTCTGTCAGGTACTTGGCATAGCGTCGGATGAATGTCGACATGTCAAAGCCAGCTGGGAACACGTGCATGCGTGCGGATAAGCGCCACGTAAATGCAAAAGTTCTTTCGACACTCGCTTTTGCAAATGTATAAGAAATGTTTGCAACAACAAACCCATATCGCCAGATGCTGTGGGGAACGAAAGGAAAGCACATCATCAACTGCAATGACATTTGAGACCAGTAAGCAATCTGTGCCGACTCTGGGAGTTGCATTGCTACTAGGCCTATGTTTACATATTGGCAATGCACACAGCAGTGCGACAATACCTTACCAGGGTAGCTAGAAGCTTACCAGGATAAGAAGCTGGACCAAATGCTGTTAGACAAATCAAGGCGATCTAAGATCAGATATTTTTCATTCACTGGCCACAGCAACAATATATGCATCCACAGCAATACTTCAGTAAGCAGTACAGAAGTTTCCGAACAATGTTAAAACTGTTCGGCAATAACAGATTTCCACGGAAAACATGCAAGTAGCATCATGATGTGCAGAACTGCATCAACTGCCTATGCATATGCCTCTGAAGTCATAAGTCACTGCTAATGAACACTGCCATGCAAAATCCTCACCAGTGTTGCCAAAGAGCCTTGTACTACCCTAATACTTCAGTCACACGGGGAATTTTCTATTACAATAAAGCCCAAGTGGAGATGAATTTCTCAACCATGATTAGCTCCCTTTTGCAGTCACACGGGCGCAATTTTATTCGACATTAAGCCACAATTTCGATTGAGATTTTTCCACGATTGGCTCCCTTCACAAGCTACAGAGGGGAGCCAATTACCATAAAGAAATTCTATCCCAATTGGGCTTGATCATGATTGAAAGTGCCTCGTGTGACTAGGGTATAAGATGCGTTACAAACCAAGAATATGATAAGCTGTGTAGACAGAAATTCACTTCCAAGCATGGGATGTGTGTGCCTCAAGTTACTTATGAAACAGGAGGTAAGGGTCAGTTTTCGAACTACTGCTTTATCAAGTGTCAACTTTCTTCTGGAAGGTCAATTCAGTCAGTTCCATGGGTCACCATGCCATTGATCTCCCTCCACGTGCAAAGCAGAGAAAAACTCACCCTGGACACCCGTCTTGTCCACAAAGGTACCCAGCTGGAATGTACAGTTGCTTGAAGCCAAGTACTGGGTGAACCTCTGCGAAGAAAGGAGTGTTGTCACAGCAAGACACCAGAAGCAGTAGTCGAAGCCTAACGTACCTCGTTACCATAGCACATGAGGTGGTGCACGGTGACCAGGGATTTGAAGACGACTACCCAGTTGGTGTTCTGAGCCCGTTCTATCAGCAGGTTGGCCAGTTGTGGGATTGAGACATTGGGCTCGTTCGTACAGTGCAGCAAGTCTGCAAACCATGTACGAGTTTGATGCAGATCTTTCGCTACACGCACCACAGCACCAAAAATTAGAGAAATTAAACAAGGGCAGGTCGGTTAACAGAATATCCCACGCAGTGACTGCAGTATCTAGGCAAAGAGTGCGAAAACTGCCAAGGCAACACACCTTAACAGAATGATGAACAGTGAGCCTGTGCTCCAGTACTTCCACAGCGCCTAGTTATACTGCTTGCTATTTGCATGAAAGATTTAAAGTTCAGGACCTGCGAAAGAGCTGAATACTTCAGCAATGTGGCATATTGCTTTGCAGTTGGTGTAATTATGCTGGCTGCAGCCTGCAGGTACAAGTAGCATGGGAATTCAGCTTTTTCTTTTAACTTCCACTGAAAAAATACGGACACGTGTAGCACGCCTCCTCAGTGGATGGAAATAGTACGAGACTGCAACTTTCTGCAAGCAAAGTGCCACTAAAAAAAATCTGGACACTGGTAGCACACATCCAGTTCATGGAAATAGTACAACATTGCAACCGTCTGTGCGCAAAAGTAGGCAAACAAATACGGAATAAAAATCTTGACTTATTAAAAATAAGCAACAACCGTTTAGCAAATCGCCATTGAGAACTGTTGCTCAACCAAGCTACTTCACAAAACAAAAGCTATGGCTGCTATTAGTATGCAGAAAAGCCTGCAAGGCTAATGAAAAGGAGGCGAAAATTTAGTTCAACCTGTGTATGGGGTTGCGACGAGCGTTCGAACTCAATAGCAGAATAGCATAGCACTGTGCCTAGTGTTTACGCTATAAACAGTATTGGTTGACACTGAGCCACTGTTACGCTTGCAGCAGAACTGGTCATATATCTTCGCCCACAAATAACTGCTCAGCTTAACATAGGTTTAGTTTCACTGGTTACAAACGCATGCAACTGCACTTGCACAATAAGCTAAACTATTAGCTGTGCCTTTATTAATTAATCAAATGGGCTATCTGGTAGGGTCTGCAGGCTTACCCCAATGGCCACACGCAAGTGCACATGATTAATGGATATAACAGGTGTGCAATGCACACGAAACGGATGCTAGAATACCTTACGAACTCCTAGGGTCTGTCAAGTGTGTGCGATCGTTAAAAGAGCAACCTCTAGCTCAGACCTGTGCATTATGAAAAGAAAAGTGGCGTTTCAACTGCATGTTCGGCACAGGTAATGGTATAAGGAGACAATGTCAGATAGCCCCCTCGCAATAACCGACGGGCAAGACTTAGCTTGGAATCCAGTTTTGCATGTTACGTAGTACATATGCTCACGGCAGTAAGATGCAGCTGATGCCACAGAAATTACGGTTATGTATTTCAATGCAAAGAAATCGCCTGGCATGAATATTTGCACACAGCCACATGCCCGTGCACCTAAAAGTGCTTGTCACAAGCAGGAACGCGAAGACTCGAGGTAGACGCGGGCCACAGGGGCCTTACAGCTGTCTGCGATGGTGCGCTTGAGCTCGGGGGAGTAGGACGAAACTGCACCGACCAGTATGCAGAGCAAAATGCCTACACAGCGTTCGGATAACAGTGTGAACGTGAAGGCAGCCTTCCGAAAGTCGCCGCACAAGCAGGCGACGACCAGCGACGAATTTTTGGGGGTGGTCAACAGGAAACTCCCTCTGCCGCTGTGCATCGGTGACGGCGGCGGCGGTGGAGGGCGGTCGCGCGCACGCGACATTTGAGCCTGCAGCAGTAGGCTGCAAACAGGAGGGTGTCATGCAGCATTGCGCAGCTGGGGCCGGGAGCCGAGGGCCGGGGGCGGTGACAGCGCGGCGGCCCCTCAGCGGTCCGCACTGTTAGGCTTACAGCACGGGGCCCACCTTTGGGCGACCGCCGACCGGCCACAAGCGTGAGCGGCAGGCACAAGAGCGGGCGGCCCACTTACAGTCGAGGTGTTTCTTCTTGGGGCCGATCACTTCCTCGGTGGTCGCTTTGCAGACCACCCTGGCGAGGCCTTGACCCGCTATGGTGTGCCGGGCTGCCATCAACCGATCGTTGAGGCTCTGGCCGGACATCTTCGACATCGGCGCTCGCGAACCGGGCTACGGAGACGGACCCGCAAGACAGCCCTGCGACACAAGAGTGTTGCCCCTGCTGCTGGCACAGCTCTCCGCCTAGGCCCCAAACACTCACACCAAGCGGTGGGCAACGAGAGAAAAACCGTTCACGTCACCGCATGACGTCACTACGGCCTCATGGTCTGCGCTGACCAATGGTGACGCTCACCATCGCCACCCCTCCTTTCACCGTCGCCTTTGCAACGTTTCGCTTGCACAGGCTACAAGTTGCAAACACAGCGCAAAAAATTAAAACAAGAAAAAGGTTACGAAAATACCAAGATGCTACCATAGCCACGCAACGCTGACTACACAGGTGGAAACGCGATGTGAGATGCGCAGGGTAAGCACGAATGAACGCACCAAGTACCGCAACTTTGCCGACAGAAAAGGCGCCATAATTTGAAAACCAAAACAAGGCGGCCAAGTTCTGGCTTCGCGGATGTCGGCCGCACAGGCACGCAGAGTAAAATTAATTCAACCACCGTTTTGCACGCCGGACACGTGGCTCGACGAGATCAACTCTTATTGTGGGAAGCGGTTGCTGCTATGGCTGCAACTGCCAGCAGCGCGCCTGATGCCCGCACGAAATTTTTAGCTGCGATCAATATATCTAGAAAGCATCTGCGGAGCTGCACACAACCGATGCGCGTTTTTAGCACAATTTTGCTTTCCGTGTTGTTTGTCTGGTGGAAACGGCACTGCAGCCGCGCACGGGGTAAAGCTGTCTAAATTTGTACGCGAAATTGAGCCAAATAAAGGTGCAATATTAACTGATTATTTTGGCTACAATTCTACTCCGAAGTGAACTCGTCCTTGCCGGCATCCCGGCTGATAAAGGTCATTTGCAAACGAGGCTGCCGATTAGGCGAGGCTTGTGAAATGGCCAGTCAGCGCAACAGTCAAAAGGCACAGTACTTAAAATTGGCCTACAAGGTAAATATTTTAAACTGGTATTTCATGCACATCCTCGTTCCGTACCTTTTGCGCAATTTGCTGTAAATTCTGTAATGTAAATACCTAATGAAGTAGCTCGGTTTCAGACTCTGGTTTATCATTCATGCATACAACTTTGTGTGGTGGAGTTCCACGACCCCTACATCCACCCAAGGAAAGCTATTAGGAAACAAATAAAAATGTTTTCACATTGATTGATTGCTGTCAGACCTACTTGTCACAAAAGCACCTGTATTCACTTTGTGCAACTGCGGTCAGCTGTATCTTCTTGCATAACACAATTTCTAACAGTTATACCTTTATTACAGAAAAAATTTATGGTACTTGCCTTTAAGTACTGCTACCATGTAAGATTGGTAACCGACACCTTTCAACTACCCTTTTCAATCCCTTTTCAATTACCCTTTTACAATACCAAGAAGGCCAATCATACTGTGATAGTATCGAGGCTTGAAGCTTGAAGTGATAGTATCGAAGCCAGAAAAAAATGCAAGAAATGGGAAATGGCTGTCGACATTGAGGCAATTAGCATTCAAGCAATTAACAGCAAACAGTGTCACCTTGGAAGTTCCTGCACCACTTCGCTGTGACATCATGGATTATGACAGTGTCTGGTCAGGCCTAGTTGATTTGCTAATGGTAAAGATGGACAACACCACATTCTAAAAGAGCCAGAAACTGAACTTTGCAATCTTCACTTTGAAAACCATTATGTCACTCTGATGCCCCGGCACCAAGGCTTCGGTGCGAAATTAGAAATATAGAACTTTGACCTTCACTTTCTTTTCTAGTAATCAAGCTAACAGTAACCAATCAATCTTCAAATAATCAAGCCAGCAATCAAGCTAGATTTGTCACAGAATACTTTGCCAGTGTAAATTGATTAAACATTTCTTTTCTGTCCCTTTAAGTGTCTTAAGCACATTATGTGGCACATGTGACTTGCTGTGTTATTACCATCCTATTGTGTCAATTAAGTGTGCAAGATTTCATATTGGAGAAAAAGATAAGCTTCTGATAAAAGCTATGGTGGTTTGCTAATACATGAGAATGCTCATCAGTTAGTTTAGATAGCAGAATGTCATGAATGTTTGGGGCTAAGTTGCATGATCCCTTTATTATCGCAACACTGAAGTTAAGCCAGCATAAAAGCTTGCGAGTCATACAGAGCCAGCATGAGTTGAACATCTTGACTTTAATAACTATCTACATTGCTGTCAGGGGCTCGACACCTAGGAGCCGCATCCCTTGTGCAAGTGTCACTCTTGCAGCATGGAAAAGTAGAAGCCTTGCCTGCAAGAAAGGTCCGCTATAATCAGATATCCCCAAAGGTACAAACACATTAATTTAAAAAATGCAGCAGCAATGTTTTTTATAAGATGCAAGTCTACTATGCAAGTAATTGAAACAGGTTCCTTCTTCATCCACATAGCTATTTGTACTGTTTAGTGTATAGGCTCACATAACAGTGTTGTACAAGCAACAGCTTCCACTCCAACTTAAGAAAGGAAGTTACAAAAACAATATTTATGCCATTGTCAATTCAGAACAGGCTCTGGCTTTATATGTTTTTATATTGTCATGGTGTAATGACAGTAAATATGCACAAATACCACCAGGAACAGGGAATAAAAAATTTACTCTTTGTTTGACAAACTTTTGACTGTACGCAAAAGTGACAAGTCACTGAATCAAACCTCATGTTTCAAATCGGTTCAATATATATACATGCATCGCCATACATTCCAGAGCAATCACCAGTGTTCACATAAACTTAAGATTGTACAGCAGTATTTCTGACGTGCACGAAACCTGATGAGGCATGCCTGTCTTGCTGTCAAAATGGTGATAATGTTCAAGACGTTTCAGATAGAGTAAGTGCGCCTTGCACCATATTGATAACCTGATAACAGGAGCCATAAGATGAAGCTGACACCTGGTGAAAACTAAAAAAATGCATGCCTGGCAGTATTGCCACACAGGCATTGTGGGAATGCCATTGGGCATTCCCATACCACTGGGCATATTCCCATACCACTGGGACATCAGTTCAGCTGTATGCAGCTAATGTTCCAATATATTATGGTTTCTTAAGCCTTTGCACCCAATATTTATTATTCTCTCTCTTCTGTTAAGAAGAAGGGGAACAGGGGGTGTGTACAGAAAGTATGGCAAGTTTGCTGGGTGCACATGTGAGGAAGCCATGGCCCCTCGTGCTGTTATTGCAGCTCTTTGCCTGCTTCTCAACCCACAATTCTTTTGTTGCAAGCTAAACATAGTACACACATAAAAGTGCTGGTTGACACTTGATTGGTGCATCACCTGTGCTTTGAACAGTCCTTGGCTCTTGACAGGAAGCTCCTTGGTGGCTCGGCCAATGGCATGACTGCACATAATAGCATGGAAACAACAATAGTTTTTTGACAAATTGCACAGACTTAGCGCTTAGATGAACATTATGAGTGTTTTCAAATTTCAGTCTCACACCAGTAAATTGGAGGCAAAAGGAGGAGATGGGGCCTCTCATGTGCCCAATAATAGTACAGGGGCTGTCATATATGAATATATATGACACGGACATTCTTTGTCTTATCATTGAATAGACAAACAGTGAACATAAGTTTGTTCTTGTGTCCTTTGTTTGACCTTTCTGGCTATTCGTGACTTAGGATTCCTAAATGTTGTCCCCACAGAGCACAATAGAATAGGCCCTCTAACAAAAGCACACATTATAGGTTTGTCCAACTGCATCA